>NW_011934210.1:184613-193891 GCF_000733215.1 Auxenochlorella protothecoides
CCCCTTTCCGATCCCCCTCCCCCCCTCCCCCCCTCCCCCTCCACCCTCACACACAAACACACACACACACACACACACAGCTGCAAGCCTACTTCCTGGTTGCCGACGACATCATGGACAGCAGCCTCACGCGGCGCGGCCAGCCTTGCTGGTACCGCCAGCCGCACGTGGGCATGGTGGCCATCAACGACGGCATCATCCTGGAGTCGTGCATCTACCGCCTGCTCAAGCTGCACTTCCGCGCCCACCCCGCCTACGTGCACCTGCTGGAGCTCTTCCACGACACCACCCACCGCACCGCGCACGGGCAGCTGCTGGACACGACCACCGCGCCGCCGGGTGGCGTGGACCTGACCCGATACACGGAGGGCACCTACCTGCGCATCGTGACCTACAAGACCGCATTCTACACCATCTACCTGCCCGTGGCCTGCGGCCTGGCGCTGGCGGGCGTGACCGACGAGGCCAGCCTGGCGCTGGCCGAGGACCTGAGCGTGCGCATGGGGCGTTACTTCCAGATCCAGGACGACGTGCTGGACGCCTTTGGCGAGCCGGAGGTCATCGGCAAGGTGGGCACCGACATCCAGGACTCCAAGTGCTCCTGGCTGGTGGTGCGCGCGCTGGCGGTCGCCAGCGCTGAGCAGCGTGAGGCCATCAAGGCAAACTACGGGCGCGACGATGCGGAGGCGGTGGAGGCGGTGAAGGCCGTGTACCGGGAGCTGGACCTGCCCGCCGCCTTTGCCGCGTACGAGCAGGAGAGCTACGACGGGCTGGTTCAGGCGATCGAGGGGCAGGACAAGTTCCCACCCGCCGTCTTCATGGGCATTCTGGCCAAGATATACAAGCGCACCAAGTAGGCCTGTGTCTGTCGGGAGAGTGTGAAGCTGGGACAGGAGTCAGGACGAGTGGTCAGGATGGGGAAGGAGACAGGGGAAAGGGCGAGCCAGGGGCTGGTGGCACCTGGCTGGCGGAAGGGGGCTGCCCAGGCGTCAACTCCTCCTGCTCCCGCGCGAAGTGTGCTGGTGCAGGGAGCCTCTCGCAACGCCCGGGCCCCCATCAAATACTTTGGGGCAAGGGGCGACAAGGCAGTGGCCAGCACATGATAGTAATCTTATCGGAACCTCATTGCGAAATTACCATCCATTGCCGACAGCACTTGCCCCGCCGAGGTCGAACTGGTGCGCGATGCAGTGTGCCTCTCTCACCCACTCGACCACCCCCGCCGGTGAGTGGGGGCCCGCTCGGTCCTGCTGGATGGCTGGCGGCATGGATCTCGAGTCCTCGAACCCGAAACTCGGGCGTTGCCTCAGGGTTCCCGCTCACACTTCCTGCCGTCGACCCCACCCCTCCTCGTCACAGGCCTGGCAGGGAGCAAGGCCAGCATCGCGACGCGGCCCGTCACCAGGTCCCGTGCACCGACCGCTCCTGCCCGTCAGTCTAGGAAGGTACGCTCCATGCCGAGTGGAGAAGTGGCCCTGGCATACCCGATCGCCTGTGAGAATGGAGGGGCACACCCAGCCACTATCAAGGGTGCCTCCCAACCGCTTGCACCCACACAGGCCCTGCAGACCCGCGCCACCGCACAGCTGGACCGTGACGTGGCCAGTATCCTGAACCTCACCAATGGAGCCCCCGATCCGCGCCCTGCCGACATCTCTAGGGTAGGATTGACGGCTGGGAGGCCTGCCGGTCAGGGAGGAGGGGGGGAGGGGGGGTCCGGTGTGCCAGTGCACTGGATCGGCCATGTGTAGACGCTGTCCCTTTTTCACTCCCCTCTCGTCTCACGGCGCCCCAAATCCCACCACCACCACCCTTCCCCACTCCCCCCCACACACCGCCCAGACCGTGCTAGGCATCATCCTGGGCGGCGGCGCCGGCTCCCGCCTGTACCCCCTGACCAAGCAGCGCGCCAAGCCCGCGGTCCCGCTGGGCGCCAACTACCGCCTGATCGACATCCCCGTCTCCAACTGCATCAACTCCGGCGTGAACAAGATCTACTGCCTGACCCAGTTCAACTCCGCCTCGCTGAATCGCCACCTGTCCCAGGCCTACAACTCCAACGTGGGCGGGTACAACTCGCGCGGCTTCGTGGAGGTGCTGGCCGCCTCGCAGACCACAACGCAGAAGAACTGGTTCCAGGGCACGGCCGACGCGGTGCGGCAGTACCTCTGGCTGTTCGAGGAGGCCACGCGCGGAGGTGTGGAGGACTACCTCATCCTCTCCGGCGACCACCTGTACCGCATGGACTACTCCGAGTTCGTGGCTGCGCACCGCCGCGCGGGCGCGGAGATCACGGTCGCGGCGCTGCCCTGCATCGAGAAGGAGGCTGAGGCGTTTGGCTTGATGAAGATCGACGACTCAGGGCGCATCCTGGAGTTTGCCGAGAAGCCCAAGGGCGACGCACTGCGGGCGATGCAGGTGGACACCACCCTCCTGGGCCTGGACGCTGAGACGTGAGCGTTTTTTTGGGGGGGGGGGGAGGGGAGGGTTCAGGGGTGGAGTTACAAGTGGGATGGAGGAGAGGAGAGGTGTGAATGGATGGGTGGGTGTGGGTGGGTGCAGTGGCAGGTGGGAGGCGAGGAAGATGGTTCTGGGTAGAACCTGAACTAAGTTTCTGGTATAATGCTTGCTGCGCTCTGGGCGGTGGTGATGGTGTATGTGATTGGCATCACCCCACTCCATGCCCACATCGACCCTCAACACCCCGCTGACATTCGCCACCCGTGAATGCAGGGCCGCACGCAAGCCGTACATCGCGTCCATGGGCATCTACCTGTGCAAGGCCAGTGCCATGCACCACCTGCTCACCGAGCGCTTCACCACCCAGAACGACTTTGGGTCGGACATCATCCCTGGCGCCAAGGATCTGGGCATGCACGTCCAGGCCCACCTGTTCAAGGGGTACTGGGAGGACATCGGGACCATCCGAGCCTTCTACGAGAGCAACCTGGGCCTGACCGACAGCCCCAACCCCAACTTCAGCTTCTACGACAAGGATGCGCCCATCTACACCATGTCGCGCTTCCTGCCCCCCTGCAAGGTCCTTTCCGCAGGTGCGCTGGGGGAGAAATGGTGCTGGGTGGAATAAAAAAGAGGGGGTTGGTCTTGAGCAGGGGGGACAAAAGTGTCGCGCTTGGACGGCGGTGGCCTACCCCTATGCTTAGCCCCAGTCCACGGTGTATCCTCCCCTTACAATACCATTGGCTCACATACAGAGGTGGAGATGTCCATCCTGGGCGACGGCTGCACCGTCAACCAGGGCTCCCGCATCGTGCACAGTGTGATCGGCCTGCGATCCCGCATCGGCCAGGACTGCCTGATCGAGGACACCATGCTCATGGGCGCAGACTACTACGAGCAGGGGGCGGAGCTGGACGAGTGCGCGCGCCTGGACAAGTGTGTGCCCATCGGCGTCGGCTCCGGGTCCCACGTGAGTGGCACTGGCCTGGGAGGGGGGTGGATAGAAAGGGGAGTGGGGATGGGAAGGGTAAGTGGGTGTTAGTGAGAATGAGGGGGGGGGGGAACGTCAGATGCTTGGCACTCATCCGTAGATGTCTGCATGTGCATGTGGGAGGCAGGCTGCACTCGCAATGTCGCTGAGGAACATGTGCTGCCATGCTAGGCGCCTCGCCGCCCAATTCTTTCTTGCTCCTGTGCTCACATTGTTGCCCCATTTCTTGTTCCTCATCTGCGCAACTGCAGATCAAGGGCGCCATCGTGGACAAGAACGCTCGCATCGGACGCTTCTGCAAGATCATCAACGTGGATGGCGTGGAGGTGAGGCGGGCCATGGGGCTCGCTTACTGAGAGCCTGGGGGCTGTGGCATGGTGCCAAGCCTAGGCTCAAACCCGCCACACTCCCCCTGCACTGATCCCCACTCCCCCACCGCCCCCTGCCCCCCCTATCCCCTCATTCTCAGGAGGCCAACATGGAGCAGCAGGGTTACGTGATCCGCGACGGCGTGGTGGTCATCATCAAGGACACCACCATTGACGACGGCACCATCATCTGACGTGGAGGGCGCCCACCAACCCAAGGGTACCTCGTCCACGGGGCGCGCTGCCGCCAAAAATTTTGTCTGGGAGCAGTCGGCTGCTGCCGCATTGAACACAGAGTGCCCTCGCCCCTGAGAATGACGTCATGAGGCACCCCGTGCACCGCCCTCATGCCTCCCCCTTTGTCCGCATGGCTGCCTTGTCTCCTCCCACCTTGCGCTTGCTTCTCGCCATGTATCCACATCTGAAAGATCTCCCAGCAGAGGGTGTCGGGCAGCATGCACATGTGACGCAGTATTCTGCCAGACCTACATGTACTTTGCTGGTCAGAAGATTCAGGATGGGTCGCCAAGGGGTGCCGCTGGTTTGTGAATGCTCACGAGCTTGTGCCACTGATTCGGCAGGAAAACAGCATGTTACCAGGCAGGATATCAAGGCCAGTCGCCTGGCACGCCGCTCAGGCGGATGCTTTCTGTTGTTGCCAGCTTTATTGGGAATGTTGTGGCTTCACGCACCCCAACCAACTGGCAGACCCCGACCTTCTTTATACTATCTGAAGACCACGTGTTTCCATGCCCGAGAGACCCTACTTTCCTGGGGGTCCAACCAAACTCCTGCTCACCACTGCTCTGCGCGGTAGATTGCAGACTGCTAACAGGCACGAAATTGACAATGGGGTTGCACCACGGGCAGTGAGTCCAAGTCCACAACCCCAACTCCATCCCTCCCAGAGGCACTCAGAGGCCCAGGGCGGAGTTGAGCGCGGAGTAGACCTCCACGCCGGCTTGTGCGGCCGCGAGCTCGTAGTCGTCACCCTTGCCCTGCAGCGAGGCCAGCTTGCCCGTATACTCGGCAAGGCCGGCACGGACGGCGTCAGAGTCGATGTCGGAGAGAGGGACAGCCTCCACAGCACACACATCGGTGGTGGAGTCGGCATGGATGAAGGCGAAGCCGCCACTGCATTGCATGGACGAGGGTGGTGGGGTTGAATGTGAGGCAATGTGTGCAGGCTTCGGTTCCCATTAGATCTTACAAAGCCCACTGCTCCGATCGGCACCATGTGCGCTCATACCGTCCCTTTGAGGATACCTGGCTCGACTTGCTTCCTTGCCAAGCCCGACCACCGCCCTGCCCACACCTGACAAAGTACTTGGTGACGTCCTTGTCCAGCTCGTTGTGCACAGAGACGACACCAGGCCGGAGCTCCGCTACGGTGGGCACGTGCCCCGGCATGACGCCAAAGTCGCCGGTGGTGGCGGGCAGGAGGACCAGGTCCACCGAGCTGCCCTGGTTGATGGCCGCAGAGGGAATGTAGAAGTTGAACTTCAGCTTGTCGGGCACGCTGGCGTTCTCCACCTTCTCCACCGGCTTGACGAAGTTGCTGGGAAACTCAGGCTCGTTCATTGTGCCCTGGAAGGCAGCGAATTTGCTCAGAAACTCCTGCGAGTTGGGCACGGGTGGTGGGAGGGCAGACGGGTGGAGGGGGCCCGGGGTCCGATGACATTGCGCGAACCCAAGCTTTCGCGGATCGCCGGTAATCTTGAAACCCCGTGCCCGACCTTCTTGCTCTGTTCGCTGGCATTCAGCTCCTGGAAGGCAGCAGTGCTGGAGCTCACGCTGCGGAGACCCGCCGCGCGGCATACGCCGCGAGCCGCGTGCCGCAACATGCTTGTCCAGTCACGCGAACAACTGCTTTCACACCAAATATCCGGTGTCGAAGAGGGGGGCGACCAACCCAAATTCTCCCGTGTAGTAAATGCCGAGCAGTCGCCCTTTCCAGTACCACGAACGGCACCCGGTTTGGTGCCTCCCCTCAAGTAGCAGTAAACATCGGCATTCAGCCCCCAAGAACCATTATATGTGACTATGCAACCGATTGTTGAAAAATTGCATGTGTTGTGAATACCAGGGTTAAAGTGGCGACGCCTATGTTTCAAGATTCTCGAGCATGTCAGGCTGATTCCTCCAGAATCTATCAATCAGCAGGACACCCCCAGATCCTTTGTCGTAAACAGACTCTGAGGTAGGATGAGCACATGATCTGAGGTTCATCCTATCCTCCGATGAATCGAGGACCTTGTGCACCTGGCAAAGAGGCCTCTGCCAATTCCTACTCGTTTACCGAATGTACATCCAAATTGGAGCAGTCTGAGGGAACAAGTGAACCTTCCCCAAAGCTCCAATGTTCTGGGGCCTGTCGGACTACAGACTGGCGCTATGCATTGGGCATTGATCTGAGTAGGGAGAAACGTTTTGGCCTGTTGCAGTGCTCTGCGCTGACTGACATGAGACGCTCTCCGTCTGCCGGTTTATATGTGTACCTGATGACCCTTCATGAAAGCCCTGAAGTACACGGGTTGATTTACTCCTACTGAAGTGCTCACTGAAGCCAGGATGGCTGCAAGGCTACGAGGAGACTCGATTCGCTGGGTGTTGCAATGTCTGCATCATGTCCTTGCTCCGGGAGGAGGGGTAGGAGGGGTAAAGTCATGGCGCGACGAGATCGCCGGAGTGTTCGTGTAAAATCGGTCGACCAGGGCCTCGATGTGTCGGTGCGCGGCCCAGCTCGCAATCATTAGCTATTCTTCAATCGGGATCTAGACGTGCTTATCCCTCTGGCCCTCCCAGGGGCGTGCCCAAGCATGGAGAGATGGGGTCTGCTCACGGTGCGCGCGGAGCTGCTGCTTAGTACCTGCTGGTGACCTGCGGTCAGCGTATGCAAATAGCACGCAACTCATACCCCATCCACCGCCACCGCAGTGCCTGGTCCTGGCCACCTGCATCTCCTGGACCCAGTCACAGGCGGTGGGCGTGGGCGACGACACCCCGGCCCCCGCCACCCCAGACTCCGGTGTGAATACCACCGCTCCGCAGACCCTGGCAGAGAAGCAGTACCAGAAGGCCATCTCCATACGGTACATGGTGGGGGTGTTGTGTCCAGGACTCTGGGAGCATGCTCTGCTCAGTGTCCCATCGCACCACCAGGCCCCTGCCCTCCTGTGCGCCAGGCTCCTGGGAGGGGCCGGGCGCGATCTCCTACTCATATACTCCCTCACATTGCCACACACGCAGGGACTCAGCATCCCCCAGCAAGGAGGACCTGGCCACGGCGGTGAATCTGCTGCTGGCCGCCGCGGGGATCGACGCCATCCAGGTCGCCCCCGGACGTGGCCGGGCGGCCGGCACGGGTCCCCCCCAGGCCAGGGATGCGCCGGTCACCGCAGCGGATGTGAGCATCGTCCCCACCCCCAACGCCGGGGCACCCCACAAGGAGGCCCTGCGCGAGCTCATCTACGTGTACCTGGAGGGGGACGGCGTGCCCTACAACCCCGCCATCGCCGACGCGCTGCTGCATGTGCTGGCCGACGCCGGGTCGGCGGAGGCCGGCGCAGACGTGGGCCTGCACACCTCGCTGGGGGTGCGGCTGGTGGGCCCCAACCCGCGCGGCGCGCTGTTCGCGCTGTCCGCGCCGGACCTCCCCGCCGCGCTTGCGCGGTACCAGCTGGCGGCCATGGCTGGCGACGGCGCGGCGCAGATGGCGCTGGGCCACCGCCACCTGCACGGGCTGGGCGTGCCGCGCTCCTGCGAGGCCGCCGCGCTGTACTACATCCCCGCCGCCGGCGCGGCGGTGGCGCTGGCCTCAACGCGGCAGGGCCTGCCGCCGCAGCGCGCGCTGCGGCTGGCCGGCGCGACGGGCGGCGGGGGCGCCCACCCGCGCCACGACCCGGGCCAGGAGGTCCTGCACTACCAGTGGTTTGCGGACTTTGGGCACGTGGAGGCCGCGCGCGCGGTGGCGCTGGCGCTCGCCCGCGGCGGCGATGCCGACATGGTGCGCGCCGTCGGCTACCTGCGCCAGTCGGCGGAGGCGGGGGACGCGGAGGCGCAGGCGCACCTGGGCCACGCCTACGCCGGCGGCGTCGGGGTGGCCCGTGACAACGCCACCGCGGCCCACTGGTTCAAGCAGGCCGCCGAGAAGGGTGGGTGGCCCGGGGGCGGGTTTCTTGGAAGTTGTGTGCTTGTTCGTTTCGTTTCGTGTGTAGGGGTGGTGGGTGCGGGTGGGCGGCGTCTAGGGGCGAGGAAGGAGAGATTGATGTGGCAGTGGGTGTGCCACAAGGAGTGGTCGCCTCCGGAAAGTCACAGAGGAAGGCACAGCCTGCTGTGAAGGAATGTTCCTCTAAAAGGGTCCGCGCTCGGCTGGCGGTGCATGTTCACCACCACCACCCCCCGTTGGGTCGCAAATCTCTCCAAACACTCCCCCACCAAAAAACAGGTCATCCGAGCGGGTACTTTGGTCTGGGGTATATGCACCTCGAGGGATCAGTGGAGGGCGCGTCCCTGCAAAGAGCCTTTTCCTACTTCAGGCAGGCGGCTGACGCGGGAGTGATGGTGGGCCAGTGGCCCGGGCACGCAGACGCTCACTTCTTCCTAGGTGAGAGGATTAAACTTCATCAAAAAGGGGTTGTTTCTGTGAAAGAATTCAAGTCCATCGTGTTAACCACTCCACCACAGCAGCGTGGTTTTGTCGGGGCTGGCCCTGGAATCCAGGGAGCGCTTTTTTTGTGCCTCAACAGCAGTTCGCTGCCGGCAGGATTCGAACCTGCGCGGGTTTCCCCAATGGATGCGGCTCGAATCACAGAGTGGCGGGAAGCTGTTTTTGTCCTATATGACCTCGCGTTTTGTGTGTGCGGAATGCCCTGGAGGATTTACGAGGTCCATCCATGGAAGGGGGTTGGGGCCACACCGACCACGCATTGACTGGCACCGGAACACTCCTCCTCCATCTGCCACCACACGGCTGCTCAATTCCACGCCAGCGCCCCAGCTCGCCTGCCACCCACCCCTTAACCCCACGCAGGCATGATGCACCTGCGGGGGATGGCGGTCGCCCCCGACATGCAGCGCGCGGTGCACCACCTGGGCGTGGCGGCGCGGCGCGGGCACATCCTGGCCGGCTACGACCTGGCCATGCTGCACCTGGGGGGGCACACGGGGTCGCGGGCCGCCTGCCCCGACGCGGTGGCCCTGCTCAAGGAGGTGGCGGAGCGCGGCTGGCCCACGCTGCAGGAGGCGCATGAGGAGTGGCTGCGCGGCGAGCCCGAGTGGGCCCTGCTCAACTACCTCAAGGCCGCGGAGATGGGGTACGAGGCGGGGCAGAGCAATGCGGCCTGGATGCTGGCCCGCGGGCACGGCGGCGTGGCCGACGCCGGGGCCGCCGACGCGGCGGCGCTGGCCCTGCACCGGCGCGCGGCGGCCCAGGGCTCGGTGGCCGCGCTGCGCGCGCT
>NW_011934210.1:195219-249389 GCF_000733215.1 Auxenochlorella protothecoides
CATCGGGGGCCTGGGGGCCATGCTCGGCCTGGTCCTCTGGCGCAGGGCGGCGCTGCGCGTCCGCGCCGTCCCCGCGGCGGGGACGGGGACGGGGTGGGGCCCCGGCCCGGCCCGGCCGCGGGCGGATGCGCCGGCTGGAGTGCCAGTGCAGCCGGCGCCCGCACAACCGGCGCCCGCACGACCGGCGCCCGCGCAGCCGCAGCCCGCGCAGCAGGCGCCTGTGCAGCTAGCGCCCGTGCGGCCGGCTGGAGCAGCCCAGCATGCGGCGCTGCGGGAGCAGCTGGCTGCGGCGGCTGAGCTGCGCGAGCGGGGACTCCAATCGCCGGCGCCTGCGCCGCCGTCGCAGGGCGAGCGCCCAGGCCCCGTCGCCGCGGATCCCCAGGCTCCACGATAGCAGGAAACATGGGAGTGAAGTGCAGCGTGTGCGAGCTCGGCACCCCAGTGTGCTGTGCTGGTCGATGTACAGTGAAGTTTGGCGCCAACCTGTTACGGAGTAGGGCAAGGAGCTCGCGCGCGCACGTCCCATCGCGCAAGTAATATCATCGGTAGCAGCTCTGAGAATGGGTCGATTTCAGCGAGTAACGGAAAATACGTTTCAAACAAAATGGAAGTCCACCTCACGACGATCTAGTGCAAGACGCCCCGGGGGGGGGGTGAGGGGCATGAGGAACACACTCCCCAGTCGGGGAGGGCAAAGCCTGGCAGGGAACGCTAATCGACACCCTGCAATTACATTTGCTGCGTTGATGGCTACTGTTATCCTCTGTCGAAGGTGCGAGAGACTCGTTTTCATCCATGGCTCGTCCATGCGGCCCGAATCTGGCCACTGAACCACCAACCTCCTCGGCCTGCAGGCTGTGGTCCGACACCTTCGAAATCAGGCATCTGGTGAGTGTAACGACTCCAGTTTGTGTGCGGAATGTCACATGTCGTGTGCCAGGGCCAACCTCCATCGGAAGCTGATTGCCGAAGCTCGGCACACACATTCCCCTTCACCGATGCAGAGAGAGAGACTGAGTGAGGCACACGGCGGGCACTCACTTCTTCAGCCTCATGCCGAATCACAAGATGTACAACCCCGGGAGACGCAGCAGATATTGCACTGGAGTGTACGGGCAGACTCAGGGGATGCACCCCCATTGACGGGACCCAGACTGGAGAATGTGCATCTGGCCCCAAACCAGCCCCAGTTCCATGTTCAGCTGAATGAAGTGGAGGAGGGCAGAGTTCACGGCTGGGCATGTTTGCGTAACAGCCCCTCTGCATCTATTCAGGTGGGATGCAATCCCCGGAGAGAGCCAGGGATTGAGGGTGCCCAGGATGTGCGCCCTGGCTCTGTTGAGATGACCATGCATGCAGGAACAGGCTGCACCACAGTCCATGTGTCATGGTGTGCAAAATTAAAGCAGGAGACCCCCCGTCATGCAGGTGGCGGCGTATGTCAACGGCATCCTGGCTGCTCAAGGGGGGGCAGGCCAAGCAGCGCCCGTCCATGCCGCTGTGCTTGGGCTGTGTGGGCTGAGTCCCGGGACCAAGCACTTCTCCAACGGCTTTTCCATAGCGCTCCCACGCCTGCCCACCGGCGTGCACGAGGTATGCAGGTCACCCAGGCATCCTGCTCTGCATAGGGGCCCATGCGCGGCAGCCTGCCCCTCCCCATCCCATGCCGCTCTCTCACCTCCCTCCCACCGCAGCTGCGTGTGCTGGCGTCGCTAGACAACTCCACTTGGCAGGAGGCCAACGCCAGCCCCATGCTGTTTGAGGAGAGCACGGCGCACCCGGATGCCAAGGCCGCGCTGGCCAGGAAGGATGCCATCATCCTGCAGCGAAATGCGCAGCTGGCGGCGCTCTGGGCGGAGCGCGCCGAGATGGGCCCCTGGCAGGACAGGCCGCGCGGCAAGGGCCCCGAAGGGGTGGCGTCGGCGGTGGAGAAGCCGGGCAATGCTACCAACCTAGTCGTCATCGCCGTCAACACGGTCGGTGTGGCTTGCTGCTGTTGGCGGGCGGGAGTAGGGGTGTCAAGTGGGGATGGGGTAGGAAAGCATTAAGAAAGGAGGACATCAGGATTGTCTGAGCCTCATTCTAGCCCATGTGGGTGCAAGAGGGGCCCTGCTTGGGCCTGTACGAGTGTGGAGGCGAGCCTGAGGGACCCTGCGCAATGCATGGCAGCCTGTGCCCACACCCTTCAAGAAGCTCCCACCCTGGCCCCTCTGGATGCCAATATCCTCACCTGCCGTCCCTGGTCGTATAATGAGTGCCAGGCACACAGCACGCCGCAGCACGTCCCACCCCTCTCCCCCACCATCTCTCAGGGGCTGGGATCGCGGGATCGTCGGGACATCCTGCGCCGCACCTGGTTCCCCAAGGGTACTGAGCTGGCCGCCTGGGAGGCCAGGGGCGTGATGGTCCGCTTCGTGGTGGGCACCTCCGTCCAGGCCAACGACCCGCTGGCCGAGGCGATGCGCACCGAGGCCCGCGAGTTTGGCGACGTGGTGGAGATGCCCGAAGTCATCGACACCTACGGCGGTGAGGAGCGCGGGGCTGGGCGAGGGGCTTTCGGCGCTGGGCCTGCTGGGTGGTAGGTAGAAGGAGCAGAGTCCCTCCGTCCCCGCGCGACGGGGCTCATCTGCACCTCCCCTGGGCATGCTTAGCCCCACGTGCAAGTACAAGGGTGACTGTCTGACACCCAACACCCCTCCTCCCTCCTGCCCCCAGACCTCTCGCTGAAGACGCAGCACCTGTTCACCACGATGCTATCGCTTTGGGACGCCGATTTTTATTTCAAGGTCGACGATGACGTGGCGCTGAACCTGGAGGCCTTATCTGACTACCTGACGGCCCGCAGGATGAAGAAGAACCTCTACCTGGTGAGGGCTGGGAGTCCTGCCGAGGGTGGGAGCCTGGGTTGGAGGTTTGTGTGAAGGTTAGGCGAAATTTTTGGTTCGAGTGCTGTCTAGGGTAGCCGGATGTGGAAGGATGAGCTGCTTGGGCAGTGCCGCAGACGGCAGCCGACTGCCCACTTGCCCCTGTCTCCCACCACCTCTTGCGCCCTGGCCCTTCTGCTGCGGCAGGGATGCATGAAGTCTGGTCAGGTGCTGACAGACAGCAAGTGGAAGTGGTATGAGCCGGAACACTGGCGGTTTGGAGACGCCCTGGGACCCCACGGCATCAACTACATGCGGCACGCCACAGGTAGGTTTGCGGCCGGCTGCTGGCCTGCAAGGCTAGGCAAACCCGGCGTTTGGTGTGCTCTGTAGTACTCCATCGACCACTTGCATCTAGGGTGCTTGAGCAGCTCTGGATTTCTGCCCTGCCCAAATCTCAGCTGCCCATATTTGGCATCCTAGACCTCAACACCTCTCAACCTCTCAACCCAGGGTGAAAACTACATCACTCCCTCCCTCACCCCCCCTTGCGCAGGTCAAGCATATGGGCTGTCCCGGCCCGTGGCGCAGTACATAGCCAGGAACGCGCACATCCTGCACCGCTATGCGAACGAGGACGTGTCGGTGGGGGCCTGGATGCTGGGCCTGGAGGTTGAGCTGGTGCACGACCTGCTGCTGTGCTGCAGCAGCGCCGCACAGTGCCGGGAGCAGACCACGCCAGAGAAGCGGTGTCTGGTGTTCTCCGAGGTCACCTGCGCGGGGATCTGCCAGGCCGAGACCAGGCTGGAGCCTATCTGGAAGAGCTGCTTGGAGAAGCCGTATGAGGCCGTCACCCTGGCTACCTTTGACCAGACCGAGACCAGCACTGCCTGAGGTTGGTCCGAGCACTGGGGCCATTCATATCATTGAGGCTGCAAGCTGTACATACCGCAAAGAAGCCAGTGGGGAGGGGAGCCTGTGGCCAGTGCTGCTGGGTCGGCCTCACACACAGGCAACAGTTCTGGGGTATTGCACCCAAAGAGCCTCCGGGAGAGGGGCCAGCAGTTGGGACGAGGCATGCTTGTGCCATTTGGTCATCTACAGAGTTCGTCCGCCAAAGGGGTAAGGCCGTGCATCCTGGCATCCAAGACCTTGATGCACACACGTGTGAACTCGCCCCTTCAAGATTCCCCATCAACTGCTGAGATTGGTCACTCTGAAGCTAGAAAACATTGTCGAGGGGGTGGAAGCAGCAGCCAAGCTCAGGGTCAGCACACCTCGCTGGGCCAGGCTTTTAGAATAATCGGTAGCAAGACTGAGGGAACAAAGACGAGCCATGGAAGTCAAGGTGAGTTGTGGTTTCATGAAGAGTATATGCTGCTTCTTAGATCGGTGCAGGCATGGTGGCAGCCATGGAAAACCTTCCTACTCATTCAAGTGAGCAGCTTGGCCTTCAGCAAGTGCTGCTAGTACTGCGCGTGACAGGTCTCCAAACAGCTTACGAAGGAGCGCATCTTCCTCCGGGAGTAACTCTTGCGGGAAGTGCAGGCTAGAGCACGGCAAGGGGAAGCTCGCCAGCTCGGGTCGGGAGATGACCCTTGCAACCCATCGACACTAGAACTCCGGGTGCGAGAGTAAGAATGGCTTCATCGGCTGTTATGCGTTTTTTAATGCATTATAACCCTCTTCAATCCATTATTGAACCAGGGCTGCTGATGTTGGATGACCAGCGCCTGGTCGGAGTCATGTCGCTGTCTGTTGAGAGTCCGGTAAAATGATCAGTTGCGGCGGGAAGTCTGGGACAGTGCCACACAGTTCCGCTCTTGGCGCAGCCACATGATGGCCTCGAAAACCCTCAATGACCTCCAAGCCGATACTTTGTGATCAAAACTACACGTTCCGGTCGTCAGCCGCAGTACGTTGTCGAAGTGTGCCCTCGGGCTCCGGGCACCGGAGGCACCCTCGAGGAATCCCCCGCACTTCCCTCCTGAACCCTCGAGGGATGCTCGAGGCGTGCCCATTGTATAATTAATGTATGCTCACTGGCTCCAGCGAGCTGTCTAGGGTCTTGCTCGAGGGATTGAGGCGTCCGACGACAGAGCCATGAGCGAACAGGATTCACCCGTGTTTCCGCCCAACTTCTTCGAGAGCTGCCCATGGAGCATCCAAAACGATTTCCAATCTCTGAAGGAGGTTGGGAAGGGCAAGTAAGTGAGGGGGTACCTCACTTGAGAGACTGGAGCTCGGGGCATCGACGCTTTCGTGCCCAACCGACCCTGTAACCCATGTGCTCCATGCAGGGACACAGTGATCTACAGCGCAGTGTGTCTGCCCCTGGGAAACAAGATTGTGGCCGTCAAGATCTACGACAAGTCCCGCCTGGCCTCTACGAAAGTTAGAGCCATCAAGCGAGAAGTGGCCATGATGCTATACTTTATGCGGCACAGGTGACATGGGTGCTGGCATGCGAAAGCAAGCGACAGCCTCTAACCACGGCGCTGCACGAGTGCGACTGCATGGGGGAGGACGGTGATGCATGCATGTTGCACTGATGTGCAGGTCCTTTCCTCGATATGAGACGCAGGTACCCCAACGTCGTGGAATTATATGGAGCCTTTGAGGACGAGTCACGCTACTTCATCGTCATGGAGTACTGCTCAGGTGCGCCTGCGGCATCGACATCAGATCGACGCCCTTTCAGATGCCCGGGACCCACCGTGTAAGGAATTCTCTCTGCACTGCACTGCACTGCACTGCAGGGGGGGACCTCCTTGAGAAGCTGCTGCGGGAGAAAAAGGCCATCAGCGAGAGGCGTGTGGCGACCATGGTGGCCATCCCCTGCCTCGTCACCCTCAGGTGCTTGCATGCCGCAAGCATCATTCACAGGTACTGTGAGGACAGACGCCAGAGCGGGACTGCTTGAGGGGAGTCAAAGCAAGCTGAACGAAGGGTGCAAGACATAATAGCCAAGCCAAGTCCTGCTCATTCGCACCAGGGACATAAAGCTTGAGAACATATTTTTGGACAATAGCGGCCGTGTCAAGCTTGGGGATTTTGGGTGAGTGTATTGAGAAGCTTCGGGTCCGGACGGTGGGCTCATTTCAGGACAGATTCAGTCACTGGATGAAGTGGCTGGTACATCTGCTGGATCAGTTTATTGCCCTAAGATTTGAGCCAGAGCATCAGGTGATTCATCTGCCAATGCAGGTTGACGATGTGCACCCGACAGGAGGCAGCCATATCCCCAGTTGGCACCGTAGAGTACATGGCTCCGGAGGTGCGCAAGCTGGCTGCTGTGGACATGTGCTGTGTCAACGACGTCCCTTCCCAAGGGTTACAATCCACAGCAATGCCTGACGCGTCCCTCGACCCCTGTGCCCTGATGTCAGGTGATCGCTCTGCCGCCCGTGGATGCCGTGGTGAGCGGCCAAGTCCGGGCGAGTGAGATCCCACCAAACACAGAGAAGGTCGACATCTGGGCACTGGGCGTCACATTCTTTGAGCTCGTCACTGGTGAGTGGGCGGGCTGCAGGTTGGCAGGCATGTCGCATTATTGCCTCCACTCCAAGGCTCACACGCTGTCCAGCAGCAGGCTTCATTCTCAGCCCAAGTGTGCCAGGTGCTCATGATCCCCACTCAAGCAGGTCGTCTGCCTTTTGAAGGCAAGGACAAGCTGGAGATCAAGACCAACATCACTGAATACAGAATGTCAGGTTTTGGTCCGCATGTCTCCGCCCAGGTGAAGAATGCTGGCATTGCTGCAGATCTTTCTGCGCACACCAACTGTATAGAGACTGGGCAAGGGGATGTCTGCCAAGGGTGGGACAGGCCTGAATGGCAGCAAGTTGCCTTTGCGCGCTTCCCCGCCGTCCTCCATCCGTTTCTCATCAGAGCCTGCATTCGCGCGGCCTCCCTCCCACAGTGCCAAGATCTGATCCGGAGCATGCTGGCCTATGACCCGGCGGATCGACCCTCCGCTGAGGAGCTCCTCCAGCACTCCTTCCTAGCCCTGTACAGAAATAAGGTCAAGCTCAGCACAGCAGCTACGCAGTCCCCATCCTTCTCTCTCCAAGCCTTCACTCCAGGTGCTGGCAGTGTCGTCGCGTCATGCCAGTGCAGCGCTACCGCTGGTTGCATGGCGGGAGGTCAGAAGTGCGCGATGTGCCTCAGGCGTCAAGAGATCAGTTGTATATCCACCATGCCTGTCCCCACTCCTACACAGGGGTGGCTATGTCTCCCACCAGCAATGGCGCACCAGCCGACTCGGTGTCCGAGGTGCGCGATTCGTCCTTCGTTGGGTGGTACCTTTGTGAGCCCATCTCCCTGGCAGAAGGCTCGCAGCGTCCCTCCTGCCCGGCCCTGCTGTTCCGCATGCCTGCTGTGATCACCCAAGCCATCTCACACGACCGAGCAGGGTGCGGCCCCAGCCTTCGAAAGCAGCCTCGGGGGAAGCAGCTCGCCGGGGCCCAGTGTGCGCTTGGGCCGGCTGAAGTCCTGGAGTCGCGCCAGCAGCACCGTGAGCAGCAAGGCAGGCCGTTGGGAGGAAAGGGGGGCATGACAAGGTGCATGGGCAGGGGTGTGTGCCCAGTCATCCAGGATGGAGTTCACTTGAGTTGCGGCTTGCATGTTTCACTCAGCCCGGGGCGGGTGTTTGCCCCTTCCGGCCCACAGGGCAGCGCTGCTCATCAGGGTGTGGCAGGCCCCCAGAACATCGTCGCGGGCCCCACACGGCGTGTACTTTCCTGGACGATGGCCAAACCGCCGCCCGAGGAGCAGGGTCAAGGCATCCCGGACGCCAAGTCTAGCATGGTTCAGGTGGGTCGATGGAGGGGCTTCACCTCTGGCTCACCTGAGAGCTTCTGAGCTCAACTCAGGATGCGCACATCCACCCGTCTCACCAGGGGCCGTGATTTCCGGATGGGGATGAGGAACAGGAGTGTACGACCCCACGCCTTGCTGCCACTCTTGCAGGAGGTTAGGCAAGCCGTCAAACGAATTTTCAGTAGAAAAAGTACATTGGGTCGAGGCGCGGAGATTGGCATTGGCCATCTGTGATCATGAACAGCAGCACAAGAAGAGAGAAGTGAGGAACCGCGCAATCCGCCATCGTTGAGGCTACCCCTTCACACTGTCATTGTCTGGCGTCCCTGACCCCCAGCTTGGGCGACGGAGCCCTCAAACCTGCAAAGCATCATGTACCCGTTGACATTCCCTGCGATGAATTCCTTCTGTCATTGGTGTTTGACCTCGCTGACTCTCCCATTCACCTTGCTCCAAATTAGTTGCATCATCCTGCACTACCTGCAACACCAGATGTAGATACCGATCATGCCCAGAAGGGAGGGTCAAGTGCCTTCTTGCATGTTCTCACATCAGTAGGATGGCCCAAAAGGGCAAATTTAGCCGATCGCTCCACTATGGGCGCGATACTCGAGCTCCAGGTGGGTGGCAAGGACCTTCACCGCCTGATCCTCGGGGACCATGGCTCGAATGCTGCGCTGGATGCCGATCAAGAAGTTCAGCCACCGGGAAAGAGCCTGGCCGGGCAGGTCGCCCCTGATGAGATCGGGCCAGAGGAGAAGGTCGCAGGTGGCGAGCAGGAGCTCGAGGGTGTGCATGCCATACTCGTTGGGGCCCTGTGGAATGGCATCTCCGCTTGTGGCTTGTCCGACCAGCTGCCGTGGGGATGCAAACCTGTTGGCAAGGGGAGCGCGGGAGCATGGCAAGTGAACCTCCAGGGTGGCTCCCTGCAAGACCATCCCTTACACCGTGTTAGGGATCCGACCCACACAGGTGGCTGCATGGCATGACATTTCCCCTGGACCTCCACCATTGCCCACCAGCCGCCCCTGCATCCCCACGCATGCCCTCACCAGGGTTGCAGGCAGACCACAGAGCTTGCAGTGGAGGTTGCTGTCACAGGCGCCGCTGCAGCATGTCCAGGGACGAGGGATCCCAGCAGGGCCCCTCCCACGTGCAGCCGCAGCCTCTGCCCCCGTGGCGTGAATGGCAGCAGCCTCAGCACGTCCAGACACGCCTGAGGACTAGGGGCACGACGGACCAGCCTTCCGGCCAGGCCGCGCAGTGATGCTCCCACATGTTCAGCCCACTCCGCCTCGCTGAAGGCCTCGAGGAAGAGGGGCAGCGCGGCGTTGATTGCGCCGCCCAATGCCGGTGCCGCCGCATCCACGAGGAGGGCACAACAGGCCTGTATCCAGGTAACCAGGTCCCCGGCTGGCACAGCGCCGTTGTCCTGCCGCTGTCTCATAGAGCGTTGTTGAGCTACATGGCCGGCCAGGCGCAGCAGCAGCTTCACTGTGTAGACCTGCAGCTCCGAGGGCGAATCCTCGCCACTATCGTCGGACTGGCGGGCTGTGGGACCATCTGAGCTTGCCCCCATCTTGCGATCGAAATGGTAGCCTGTGGCCTCGAGCGCGACCATCAGCTCTTGCAAGGACGGCAGCTGGAAGGCTGGTGGCCTGGATGCTGATGGATCTGGAGCATCGGACAGAGGGCAGCACGTACGGTAGGCTGAGTCTGCATGAATTCCATTCGATGTGTCGCCCGTGAGCATGGCGCAGGCAGCGCCTCTCACGGCAGCGCTGGGGGCGCCGAGCACTTGCCTCACCAGAGCCTCTGCATCGGCCTGACTCGTGATCAGGCTGCGCAAGTATCAATTGGAAAGGGGGGGAATGAAAAACTGAGCGTCAGGGTGGGAAGGGAGGGGAGGGTTCTGCATGACAGCAGCCAGAGCCCAGATCAACCAGCCACAGTCCAATACTTACCCCTGACTACCAGGCCCCACTCCGCCCATCATCGTTGCCCAGCTCGCAGCCGAGGCCAGAAGTGCAGGCCTATCTTCCCCCAGCCCATCCAGGTGGAGCTGAAGGCCGAGAAGCGACGTGGCATGCTGCACTGCGGCGGCGTAGCTCGGGGGGATCGCCTCCCTGCCGGGCCCGGGTCCCCCAAGGGGGGGGACGGCAAAGAGTACTTGCCTGACAGTCGCCGGAGCAGCCTGACCGAGGCCGGCTCCGCGGCGCAGGGATACTTCCAGTTGGGGGAGTGGGTCGGCAAGTGCCCTCTGAGGAGGGCACCCCGGCCTCCAACAGGGCCGAATTCTCCTCCTGCTTGACAACCCAGCGACGATGGGTAGCAGCTGCTTTTACGGCCTCCTCCATGGCCGCACTCCTGCGCATGAGCGCCTCCAGCTTGGCCCCATGCCTGGCAAGGTGGATGGGACAAACCTTAGGCCAGGCAGTTCACACAGGACACACACTATTGTGTAATGGAATGGGTGTGAGAGTGTGCAGGTCATCAGGGGCTTGAAAGATTCTACTCACTCTGGCAAGGGAGCCCTCGCGGCCATCAACATCGCCGGTTAGGGAAGTGCAGATGTTTGCAGAGCGGTGGTCGGACAGCACCTCTGCCTACAGACAATCAGACGCTCCATCAGCCTTCGGAGGATGCGGGCCCTGGTGAGCGAGGCGATTGTCCTGTACATGTGCAAGGAGATGATTCAGCTCATTCCCCCGGACTTTCTTGCCACCCAGTCATCACAAAGTGCAGAGTCGGGGCCACTGTGGGTTCAAGCTGGGGAAATCATACAGTTCCGTCGGGGCATGCGGTGCATGCTCTGAATAGCAAACGCGATTCAAAACCCTCCCGCTCAGTCAATTGTCCGTTTGCTGCTGACCGAGTCTGATCTGCTCAAACCAGTCCCAACGCAGTTTCCTGCACCATTACCTCGACATCGCTGCCATGAAGCGAGGCGTCATTCCCGGGGCGCAGTGCTGCCCCCATCGGTCCAAGGACGGCGAGCGCGCACCCAAGCGAGAAAAAATGTGGGTGCGCTGCATCCGACATGGACATCATGCAATGGTGCATTCGTGAGACTTCAAACCGCTGATCGATCAGACCCTTTCCTTCGGCTCGCAGACCCACCATGGACTACGGCTTGACCAGCCACCTGCCTCATCCCAAGGACTCGATGACCACCATCGATGAAGGCCCCTCCCACAGCGCCCCCAGCCCCAAGCGCGTGGTGCCCATCCCGGAGATGCCTCTCAGCCCCTTTGCGCGCGCCCCTCTCCGTCCTGCTGAGACTGATGACTTCATGAGCCCACCTTCCACCAAGCAGGGCGTGTGTCAACACACCATGCGCACCCCACCCTCCCTCCTGCCCACACCTCCCATCAAGACCGCCCCTTGTCCCCTGGGACCCACTCCTAGCTTCAGCAGCTGGATGTTGGATGCCTCAAGCGCCGTCTCGGCCCCAAACCCCTCCTCTCTGAGAGACGTCATCGCTTGCTTGCCAGGCCAGGCGAGCCGCAATCCCCCACGCCCCCAGGAAAGTCCTTCCGCCCTAGATCGCTTGCTGGCCGACCCGGCTCTGGACGATCTCGACTACGGTCAAAGAGTTGCAGCCTGGGATAAGGGCGAGCAGGCCGTGGTGCCGTCAAGAACGGGGCGAGGGCACAAGCCTACAAGCCCTCGATCTCATACAGCAGTGTCCATGCGCCTTGCTTTCTAGGAAGTTTGGCCCAAGTCTTTGCCAGCTTGTAGTATAACCCACGCATGATGTTGGGTCTTGGATGGTAGCTTATTCCTTCAAGCTCCATTGCTCTTGTGCCTGCTCTTCCCATGTAGTTTACCCAGCGCGCTGTATCTCGTTCGCCCTCCAAGCTCTGTCGCAGTGTGCGATGGAGCTCATCTGCAATCCCTGTCCTCATGCTGCAGCATTCCTGTATCATGGTACAGACCCTTGGCCGTTCAAGCACGCCTTTTCAGGACGAATCGCACAACAAGGGTCACGGCCAGGACGCTCCCAGCCAAAGCTCCCAGCTTGATGAGCCGCCGGCGTAACGGGCGGTCGGGGGGAAGCTCCATCAGCGCCTCGATGTCGATAGCCGATTCCCAGTTCTCGCTGGTAAGGGGGGGGTGGAGCCGGCATGTTGTTGAAACAGATCAAGCAGTTCAAAAGTTACCCAGAAACCATGTTGGCAGAGGCTTGCACCCACAAAACACACGAACGCGGGCTTGCAGAGTTTTCACGTCCGTCCCTCATCAAATGCTGACCATAAGAATCCGAGATTTGCTTCGAGGCTGCCCTCCTAACTCCGACACCGGCACCAGCCTCTCACAAAGTAAACTAAATACCCAGGCCAGCATGCCTCCTCACGCTGCACCTCACCGGATGCCTTGCAAATGTCCTGCTCCTACCACCGCCACCACAGAAGACGCATGTGCCGCGAGCTTTCGCATCATGTACACCATGTAGAGGTTGCGCTCGGTCAGGAGCGGCCCAATCATTCCTGGGTACTCCTTCCCAAACTCCAGGATTGCCTCTGTCAGGACGTCGGCCTCCTGCAGGGTATGTGGAAGTGGCATGCCAGCTGAATGGCACATGCCATACATCCGAGTAGACCATGGCCTGTCGCGGCCGAGGGCCAGAGCCCCGTCAGGGCACTGAACGCTGCCGCCCCCACTCCTGGCGCCGCCCCCCCTTCTGCCGCCTTCCCTTGCGCCACTCCTTTTCACCTTCATGGATTCTATCTCTTTGGTGAGAGCCTCGGCATCCAGCATGCTGAATCCAGTCCACGTCAGGTTCTTGACCAGCGACAGCTTCTCCCAGATGGAAAGGCCCCCCCACACGCGTGCAAGGGTCACAGAAACAAGTCGATCGCCTAGCACCACCTGGTGAGATGTGTGAGGGGATTGGGGAGAGGATGCAGTCCAAAAAGTCAGGCCTGGGCACAGTTTCATGGGCGTGTGAGTTCGAACCCTGGCCTCCGGCTGGATGCCTACCTTGGCCCCAACTTGCTGTGCTGATCGCAGCGCCACCCTAAACTCCTCCCCAGGCTTGATCTCAAGGTTGGTTGCCACTTTGGCTAGCAACCAGGAGTACAGGGCCTGGAAGGGCGTGCTCTTTCCTGACCGTATCGCAGCAACGGCTGCCCCGAAATTTGGTTCCTGTGGGTTTGGGAGGATAGTACTCGCATCTCCACCAACTGTCCTCGCTGCCTTGCATGGCAGCGGTGGTGCACCTAGAGATTATCAAACCACCCAGGCTCTGAACTGCATGTCTTAAAGCTCCCCATAGCCCTACCTCAAACTTGTCCAGGGAGAGGATGGAGATGCGCTCGTTGCAAAGCTCCAAAAGCACGAAATCTGGGCGCACCCTTGCAATCAGGTCTGCTGCATCGCGGCAGGATTGCATGCTCACGTGAGCTGTTCCCAGTACATAAAATTTGGTCTCCGCGTTGCTTGCGTTCTGGGGATCTCTGTATTTCAGGATCTCTAATGGACGCGGCAGTTCCTCGGCCTTGATGATGTCCCGGCCATTCTCAGGCTCGCTTGCCATTGAGACTGCTGTGTGCGACAGTCGTAGGCCTCCACCTCCTAGCTTGAAATTGTGGTTGCTGCGAGCCGAAAGGATGATATTATTGTCGTTGTATCAATGATTAAAAAGCGACACCCAAGGATCCTCGACGCGTTGTGCCAAGGTCCCTTTGCGACAAACCCCTCCCTCCTCCGGGAGAGATCCGATGCTGGCATAGCTCCTGGCAGGGCAGGGCGCGCGGATCCGAAATATTGCCCCGACGAGTAAAGCTGTCGTACCTGCTGAATATTCGGGGAGGTTGCCAATATGTTGATGACTGTTTTATTGCTCTGAGAGCATGCTGCTCTACGACGCCTGAACTGGAAGAGGGCTTCCCGGCCCCTCTGTGCTTTCCTGGACATGGCAGATGACGATGATGAATATGTACCGCTTCTGGAGGAGGAAGATTCGGAGAATGAGACGTCTGCGAGAGAAGCCATGGATGTTGAAGACTATGCAACAGCAGTGCAGCGGGACGAAGAAGATTATCTCAGAGGGCTCACAACAGGTGTGCAATGTTGCTGCATGAGGGAGTGAGTCTACTGGTACTGAAGCCCAGGGGCACGCTGACATTCCCACTCTTCCAAATTCATAGGAGAAGATGATGATGATGAAGCGGTGTCGACGTTGTTTGAGGACGCCCTCGGCCCTGAGGCACTGCTTGCTGGGCTGGAAGAGGCTGCTGGACAGGCTGGCCGGCAGGCGTATGAACTCTTGTCACGAGCTGGGCGACGGAATGCTGCGACCAGGAGGCTCCGCCAGGCATGTTGAGCAAGGGGTGGCTTCAAGTATGGGGATTTTGCCAATGTCATGGTTATCCAGTGTCCATCGGGTCTGGTCTTGCATAGTATTGATTACCAATGTAACTAAGCATCCCCAGCACCCTGACGTTCTGTCGATGATTGCCCATATTTAGGATCCAGAGCCTGCCTCGTCCTCATCTGCGGATGAGGAAGTGGATGGATCAGGTCCTTCCAGGAGTCGTGCAAAAGCCACGGCTCTATTTGGGGCTGGTGTCGAGGACATATGGTGGGTGGGGGTGGTGCGGCCCTGGCCTTAGCCATGTGTCAAATACAAGCTTGCCCTAGTACGGAGAACCACAGTACTGTCCAATGCGGAACACCGAATACAATGCGAGAATCCTCGGCGCTCCTGCCACAGGGCCGCTGACCAGTATCCAGCAGGACGAAAAAAGGAAACGCGCGTGAGGAAGAAAGGTCGGGGACAGGGCAGGTGAGGATACAGGAGGTCTTGAGGTTCCACAGCAGAGCGTTTCTCATCCCGTTGAAAGAAGATGCACCGCTGCACATCTGACGGTAGCCATTCTCTCATTGGCGCTTGTGCAGATCGCGCAGGCGGCGGAACAAGATCTCAGAGGAGGTTGCGGCCTTGATGGCGGAAGCAAACATGCTATATGTCAACAATGAGTGAGTCCCAGGTCCATTCATAGGTTTCTTTGTTGGCAGCCTTGATTTGCCAGGATTCGGCAGTAGAGGTGGGAGTGGCATCAGACGCTGCGCTCTCCTTCACAGCACAGAGCATAATGTTGCAACGCACCCCCCATACTTGTTCACCAGGCGCCCAGTTGAGGCCATCGCCAAGCTGATGGAGGTCATACGCCAGGAGCCAAACCTGCCAGATCCCTACCATCTGCTTGGAATGCTGCACGAGTCTGTCGGCAATCACAAGAAGGGTCTCGACTTTTACATGATCGCAGCGCACCTTACCCCTAAGGTCTATGGATTGCGGGCTGGCATGTATGCAGACATGCTGAGACAACACGATCCGCAAAGGTTTCAACGCAGGGGCCACACGACCACACTGCATCATCCTCTCGACAGGATCTTGAGCTTTGGCGCCGTTTGGCCACGCTGTCAAGTGATCAAGGACTCTTGCGGCAGGCTGTGTACTGCTTGTCCCAGGTGAGGACGTCTGGAGGACCTGGGAGGTGTATGCGCACAGGACGAGCCGGTGCATGTAGGCCATTGTGCTCAAAGCAGCCATGGTGTATGACACGCCTGATCTGAAGGTCGCCCCGCGATGCAAGTCAGTTTCTTATCCGTACAGGTTCTTCGGAGGGACAGGGGGAACCTGAGCGCCCGATTCGACAGGGCTCTGCTGTTTGCAGACCTTGGAGAAGTCCGAAGGGTAGGCGAAGGTGCTGCTGGACACAAGCCAACCTGCAGCACAAAGCTTACGGCCTGCTTGTGGACTTTTGCTGCAATCCGGACGTGATCTCCCACCCATTCCCATCCCTGTCCTACCTTTTTGCACAGGCGCTGGAGGGGCTAGGCCAGGTGTCGAGCATGCAGCCTGACCACGCTGAGGTTCCCAAAGCCCTGGCACGTCTCTACTACAAGACTGGCAAGCATGACCTTGCCGTGCAGGTGATGGCGAGTTGCCAGTTGTGCTGCTCGAGCCTGATTCTGAGCACATATGTCTGTTCTGTTTGATTGAGGTTGCCTTGAGGGATGGCGAGGGCCAAGCCTTTGTTTGTAGACAAGGTCCTGCCGCAGAGTGCGAGGAGTGGCCTTCCACTTTGATCTTTGGACAGCTGGCTAGCTTGCCCCACCTTCCAAGCTGTGATCTTTGCATCCCTCATCCCCCTGGCAGGCTTTGAATAGCTTCATCACAAGTCATCCCGCCGCTGTGGATGCTACGCACATCAACATTTTGGCCGAACTGTTCACTGAGGTTGGGCGATGGGCCGAGGCTGTGAGCCTGCTCTCTCGAGTCCAGACAGAGCTCTTTGGAGGGCAGCCTCTCCCCGCCGACCTTCAGGTAGCTTTCCTTGTGCTTTTTATCTGTCCCTCGGAGGCGGAGTCTCAGAGCAGTGACTCGCAGCAAATTGCATGTGCAGGGAGGGATTGAGGTAGTGCAAGGTGTATGGCGGGTGGAGATGGATGCGCGGCATTGTCCACTGAGGACGGGGTGCACTGCCATTTGAGCAGATGTCACCACTGTGATGTGCCTGGCACAGGTGAAGCGGGGCCTGGCGCTGCTCGCGCAGCGTGACCTCCCTGCCGCGCTTTCCAACCTCGAAAGCCTGCTCGCTGAGCCAGTGGAGGGCTTCGCGGACCTGTACCTGGAGGTAGGCGAGCGTCTGGCCGCGGCGGGCCACCCCCCGCTGGCGCTGCGCTTCCTGGCCCCGCTGATGGAGGTGGGTGGCGGCTCCAATCCCGTGGTCGCCACGCTGCTGGCAGACTGCCACGAGGCGCTGGGCGACCGGCGCAGCGCGCTGGACATGGTCCAGGCGCTCGTGGAGGGCCTGGACGCCGGCCACCCGGCGCATGCGGCGGCGACGCTGCGGGCCGCCGCGCTGCATCGCCAGCTTGGCGACGACGCGGCGGCCACCGCCCTGCTGGAAAGCGTGGAGCAGGTGCTGGCCGTGCAGCAGGAGGGTGCTGGCGCTGAGGAGGGGGCGGGGGCGGAGCTGATCCTGCGCAGGGCCGCCCTGCTGCACTCCGCTGGGCGCAGGGTGAGGCGTGCGTTGACGGGTTGGGGCGGGGGAGCCGTGTGGGCGGCGGGTTGGGGCTCCCCAAAACGTGCTCAGGCCCCTGTGTCGGCATGCTTGGTGTGAGGGCAGCAGGGGGGCGGCAATCATCTGGTGCCTGCTTCCTCGCTGAAGGGCGCTGTCCCGGTATTGAGATTGTTGTACCGGAGCCTGCACATGTTTGGCACTCGCTCGGCTACTGAAGTGCAGCCTTTGCATCCCCATGGCACATGTCGCCCCTGCATGTCCCGCCACAGGAGGCATTCCTGGACCTCGCCCTACCTACGCTGGGCGCCACGCTGCGGGCCCTGGAGGCAGAGGCAGAGCGCAGCGCGCCCGACGTGGCGCTCCGTCGGCGTCTGCGCTGGCTGGGCAGGCGGGGGAGGGAGGTGGGACGAGCACGAGGGCCCGTCACGATGCTCGACTCTGAGGGCGGCATGTTCAGGGGGCTGGATGGGCGCCTGGACCGTAGGAAGGAGCACGTGCGCGAGCTGGATGCGCGTGTGGAGGAGCTAGTGACCACAGCCGTGCAGAGAGACTCGGATGGTGTGTGTGTGGTTGAGTTGGGTGGTCACGCCGTTTTGGCATGTATGGTTGAGCCCTGCCTGTGGATCCCCTCGTCCCTCTGGAGCCTGGGTGGGATTGGATTGCACGTATGCCCCCCATCGTGAACAAGAACGTGTCCCTCGGAGGCAGACATGAGGACTGCACTGACCCTGGGTCTTCCTTCTGCAACTGCATTACCCATCCTGCCGGCTCCACGCGAGGCTCACCTTCACCTCCCATGCCACCCAAATGTGCAGAGGAGGAGGAGGAGGGTGCCGCCGCAGGGTTTGTCATGCGGGAACTCCTGCGCGAGGAAGGCCCATTTGCCCTCCTGGTCCAGGCGGGGCAGGCCCTGCACGCGGAGGGGCGGTGGGAAGAGGCTCGGGAACTGGCGTCTGCCGCGCTGGATGTCTGTGGCAAGCGCTGGGCGCATCGTTGGAAGAGGGACGCAGTCAGGCTGCTGGCTGCGAGAGGGGCGATCGCAGCGCACGATCTCCCCGCCGCGCTGCACAACCTGCGGCTGGCATGCGCACGGTGGCCGCTGGCGAGTCAGCCCTGGAACTCCTTTGCGCTGTGAGGCTCTGCAGGGCGTGATGCTGCGTCAGGACATGCCTTGCAGCCTGCACAGGGCTTGACATGTGATGCTCCTGCCATGCCTGAACCTTCTGGTCCTCGCTCTGGTTACTGCATTCCTGCAGAACCCCCCCTCGCTGCCGCATTCCCACCCTCGCAGCTGCATGGCGAGGACAGGAAAGTCCCGTACTGCTTTGCGGTTCCTGATCCCTCAGCGCCATCGCAATCCCACCTCGCTACCTTTGGCGCTGCTGACTGGGCACTGCCACATGGCGCTGGGGGCATGGAGCGAGGCCCTCTCTGAGTACCTGCATGCCTACAGGCGCGTTGTGGGGTGAGCCGGATGGCTCCTGGCCAGCCATTGATCACCATTACACGGGCTGTGCAAGGGTCGCGTCAAATGATGATCACACAGTCTGCACACTGCAGGATGAAGCCCAGCGAACCGCTGGTCCTGCTGTGCATCGCTTCGGGACTCATCAATCAGGCGTGTGCTCGAGGGGTGAGCGACAAGGAGGCCCTGGTCCTGCAGGCGTTCGCCTTCCTGGAAGAGTACGCGGCCACGCGCCTGAACACTCAGGTAGCAGTGTGTCAATGGAAATCGCCCAGGATTATAGTTCACCTATCAGTCCTGCATGCCAATCTGAGATTGTTCTGTCATGAGAGCAGCATGTTGGGGTTGCAGAGATTCAAGCCTCCAACTATTTGCTCCCCATGTTGCCTTCAATCAGGAGAGCCTGTACAACTTGGGGCGTGCGGCCCAGCAGTTGGGCATCCCACATGTGGCTGTCACATACTACTGCCGTGCTCTGGCCGAGGGGGTGCCAGGGATGGCAAGGGATGACATGAGCCGGGAGATTGCCTTCAACCTGATGCTCATCTACAGGGCCTCCGGTGCTGCACCCCTTGCAGCAGACCTGGCAAGAAAATATTTGACTGTGTAATGCCCCGGTACCGCGCCAACTGCTCTGAATATAATAACGGGAGTAGATCACATCCAACGAAAGCACAGAGACGCGGACCAGAGCGTGTCGGCAGTGGCAACACAAAAGGGGGAAATCCAAAAAGGCGGGGGCAACCGAGAATCGAACTCGGGACCACTCGCAGTTTGCGAAGTTTCATTCCGTTTTACCGGAATCGATTGGCACTTCTCCCTAAGCGAGTATTATACCACTAAACCATTGCCCCAATGGATGGTATCGGAAGAGTTTCTAGACCATCATATAAGTGAATTGGCCGGGACGGCCATTCCAAGAAAAAGTCCAGTGATCTCACACCAAACCCAGCATAAGACCAAATGAGTACACGAACTACAGGGAGTGTTGTAAAATGAAATGGCTGCAGGGATACAGGACGTGCTGCTCATGAAAATCATTGCCAACGTTTCACAGAACATCGTGAAGTGCAGTCTCCATGTGAGCCGGACATTGGGTGGGAACCAACCTAGAGTGCCCATTATCTTTGAGGCAACTTACGGCGGCAAAAGATCACCTATCACCCTCCAATCTCAATACGCACCCTCATGCTGCCTAGAAAACATTGCAAGCCGACTGTGAACATAATTCCGTCGAAAATAAACGGTATTGTTGGAATGGTCTCCTGCTCAGATGATGCACACACACACTTTCAAAGCTATCATGTGCGCCCCATCGCTCATCATCGCCAACAATGTCAGGCCTACTCTGCTTGGTGTGCCCCTGGTCCGACGGTGGTATCCACCAATGCCTCGACCTTTTCGATGTTACAGAGTGAATTGCCGTTCTCTCCCAGCAGGCTTCATCCTTTGGTCCTAGTGGCACCAGCAACAAGCCATGCTGCCTGTCTGATGATGAGGAGCTTGGTGAGGATCTGGTGGGCCCGAAACCGGGTGAGTTTCGCGGCGTAGCGGTGATGCTCTGTGGGAACTAGCGCCTGAGACGCGACGATTTCAAGACAGAGTAACTTTGGTCGGATTCCACTCCCGTTTACCTCCTCAGATAACATGCTCTGATAGAAACTTTCGGTGAGCTGCATACAACTTCAAAAGCCGGTGCACGAGGTTTGTCTCTGCCACCAACCTCTCGCAGAAGAATACCATGCATTTTTAACGGAGGCCCGTTAAACACAATCGACCGTCAATGAACCCACAGTCGCAGCGCTCTGGACATTTGGGATGTGAAACAGGACAATGGCCTCCAGTCCAACTTACAGTGAGATCCATTCACGATTGTAATCACTTTTTCCTTCCCCAGCAAGATCAGCAGGAATGCTTCACAACTTGAGACAGCATCGACGCTGTACAGGTCGAAAATGCGGGAGCGCTTACAAGGGTTGGGTCCAAGTATGCTAAAACATACCCTGCGATACTTGTAGAGGCTTTTAGTCGTACTGCAACCCCAGGCACGCAAGCAAAAGGTGTGTTAATTTATAGGAGGACCGTCCGCGATTCACGCCGTGGTCGGAGAGTTTTTTGCAGCATGCCAGGCCCACGCCCGAGATAAAGGTTCAGTGTCCGCTATAGCTCATGGAGGGGGTTTTATAGCAAGACACTCAGTGTGTTATCTCAGCGTAATGCATTTCGTTGCCGACAATATTCAAACTGTACTTCCACATTGTGCCTTCTGTGAAGTTGGCACTGGAAGTAAAGCCTCTCTGTGCTTCAAATCTCTATCAACTCAAATGGAGATGCACGTCATCATTAGTAAGGAAAAAATAACCACGAATACCCAACGACTTTCCTGTGCTTTTGAGGTACTTCACCACGAATATTAATTAGGCTCCGGAGTGAGATCTATACCTATCAGCTTGTCAGGTCCATTTCATGTTGAACCTCCTGATGCTTCACGGCAGGAGCGGCCAGAAGATCGCACGTGCTGCCTGTTGCAACTTAAACATTTATCTTCCGGGGATCTTATAGATTGCTTCGTCAAGAGAACACCGGGGAGGGGGGAGGGTGGGGAAACGATGCAAGCATTCTCTATATTTTTTACAACCTGGGCATAAGTCACAGTATATGCAAACGTAAGAGGGCTGCAGATTGCATGATAAAACTCCCTTCCCTTATGGCTGACGGCTCTACTGACATCGCCCTGTTCTATATGCAGGTTCCTATTTTGTTTGCATGGGCCCTTATCCGGCTTACAAAGTGATACAGGCGCACAACAGCCAGCAGGTTGGGAAAATCTTGATCATTATGTATACCTTGATTACAAAGGGGTAGCTCGTATTCGAGGGCTGAAGCCAATGTATTGCTGTAGTTGTAGATTAGTCATTGTATTCCAAACCGTGCGTGCCTTAAAACTGATAGTCGCATCTGTCTATTTCAGGCTCATCACACTCAAGTGTACAGTACTCTTAGACTTCCGTACTCGCAAGGTCTGGAAAGGGCGTCAGGCAAACTAGATCATTGCGGCTTTAGTCTTACAAAATCGATGTCAGGTCCAAGATGGCTTTGTCTTCCGAGTTAGCTGCGACAGTCATGCGTGCGACTGATATTGGAACCACTGTGTCAGTAATGATGCCAAGGTTTGTGGGAGCAGCTTGGCGTCCCTCACCAACAAATAGTAGGGAAAGGGGAAGGATTTCAGATACTTTTCCTCGTCAAGCTTGCCGCCATTGAATGAGAAAGACTACGCAGGGGGGTTAGGATAGATTGGGCATTAAACCTCGGTAAACGGTTGCGGGCGCACTAAAAATCTTATCTTCCTCGGTAGGCATTGCAGCTTACCTTTCTATCCAGAAGAGACATATTGGGGTTGTCCAGGATGATGAAGACGAACAGAACGCCGGACTTCATAGTGGTTTCCCTTACGAGAGCTGGCAATCCTTGGGACTCATTGATGTTCCCATCGGCAAGGATGATGACCAGTTGCTTCAAAGTGGATCTCAATGCTCCCTGCTGGCGCAGACTTGCCGTTTTGAGCATAGGATTTAGGGTCTCGAGCAAGGATTGCATTGGAGTGTCGGAGATCTGGTTGTCGAGGTCGAATGTGAGCTGAGGGAGGGAAGGACCAGGGAGTTCTGTGGGTTGGCAGTCAAGAAGGAAGACCGGGAGCTATCGGCCCGAACGCCAAGAGATATGGTTGAAAAGCAGGTGCTCGGCATTTACCTGTTCAACGACTCGAGCACCATCAGCGTCCGAGAACGGCTTCTCCAATGGGTGCAGGACTTCAGCACCGTGGTTGCCACCAAACTTGATGATGCCGAGCTCGCCGACCTGAGATACAGAGCATAGATGTTGGAGCGTTGGAATACATCCTGCAACAATCAAGGCAGGCCCCTGTCACAGAACTCCCTGGCTTACCTCCAATCGTGACAGCGATCTACTGATGAGATTCAAAGATCGCAATGCATCGTTCGAACAACCCATTTCAGACATGGATTTGGAGTTGTCCACAGCCAAGACCACCTGATACTTTCGTGTATCAGGTATGCTACGGCGCATCCAAATCTTGTCCTTTCGAAATTGGGAAGCTATGTAAGAGATCACCTGCGGCGCGTTTCGCAGAGAATTCTGTTAAGTTTACCATCTTCTCAGCGAGCGTCTACTGCAGAACCAATCACCGGATGTCTGATACTCACCCGCTTCATGTTGATCCTTTTCCCTGATCTGTAATCACCAGCCAGTTTCTTTGCTGTTGATGGCTCCAGAATCAATCTGAGTCTCTCTGTTAGATCTCCCACAAGGCCAGCGTTGGCAAAGTCGAAGGACTTCCAGATGTGCTGATTACGACCTGTGGGATTGTGAGATTGCGCTCAAAATCTCCTGATTGGCACCCTGGTAACTATGATCAAGAATGCCTGCCACAATAGACACGTACCTTCCTCCCTTGGTTGATGTGTATCTGGCGATGATTTTCTCTGAGCGGCGTCCTGCGATAGCATGGCAACCCTTTAGCGCTTCCATTAAAAGGGGAAGGTCAAGCAATATTCATCTGCACCACGACTGTCACATCCAAGAGCGGGATATACCTCGTTATAGGCGACTTCACGCCTGACTCGCTCCTCCTGCATCATGTTCCCCATCGCCGTTATCATCTCTCCTTCATCTCTCTCCGTCACAGATGCCGTTGTCGGAGCAGCATCTTCGTAGGAGTCCGCCTCCTCGACTCTCAGAGGAGAGGGGGGAGCTGGGGCAGATGTCGGTGCCTCCGCCATTGTTTGGGCATCGTCCGTCGTTCCCAAGCGCCGCTCTCCATTCTTTTCTGTTCCTTCATCAGGGGCAGCCTGCTCTTGCGCGTCCGGAAGCTCTTGGTCGATTTGTCCGTCCGCGGCTGCTCCCATTGTCTGTTCGTCGCCTGCAGCCACCTCTTCCTCCTGATTGAGATATCGGTAATCAGCTTGGCCCGCTGCTTCTTCAACAGCGGCTGGCTGGTCGCCCTTGTCAGCCTCTTCATCGTCCACCATCGACAGATTCTTCAACCAATCTTGAAGAGCGTCACCTGTCAATGATGGCATGAATGATAAAACTGGCATGCCACTATTTGTGCGTCACATGGGCACTATCCATAAATGGTAGTGTGGCTGTCCATCAAACCCTGAAATAACTATCTCTGCTTCATAAGGCAGGCTTACCCAAGTTTCTGTAAGGATTCTTCTGCTGATTTCTCCTCCCATCCGCTGTCTCCCCTTGAGGCGCAGCGCCAGCATTTGTATCTTCGCCCTCAGCATTTAGAGCTGAAGCCGTAGGAGGCTCCTTCCCTTCCTCAGCCGCATCCGCTTGTCCGACCGCTGCCTCTGTCTGATCAGAGGCTTCCTCCGGGGGAGCTTGAGATGCCCCGCTTCCCTTTGACGCTTGCTGATCGAGTTTGACGTTCTGCTCGGGCTTCTGAGGTGCAGGTATCTGATCGATTTGGCTTGGATTATCGACGTCATCATCCTTTTCAGAGGTCTGGCCATCGTCCCTGAGGAAAATATAGGGATTGTGGGGATCTTTGTAAGTTCCGACCCGAGGCAATTGATTAAACGCGAGCCTCGGCGAGTTTGTTTCATGGTTGGCTGAAAGTGACTCACATTCTCTTCTCGGCTCCCTCTCGTTCATCATCGTCACCGTCTGGCTCTCCCTCCTCATCACTGCTAGCGGCATCGCCAGCGGCGTCTGATGCCTGAGAGGCCGAGGTTTCATCCTCGCTTCCCTGTCACAAACAGGAGGCGATCTGTTTTAGAAGTCTATTAAGTACGAGCCTTCTCCCGACAGGATTTGCAGACTGCTCACCTCAGACATGGCATCCATGTCATGGTCGAGTTCAAAGGGTGCTGCCTCCTCCTCGGCATGGGTATGGTTATCATCATCCACCCTGCATATGCAAACAAAGGGATTATGGTATGCGAGTTAATATTCTGTATCAGGGTGCAACGGGGCACATGACCACCTCTATTTCCAGGAAAACACCTGGAGCTACTCACATTCTTGAATCCTCTACTCCTTCATCTTCCATTTCACTTGGGGCGTCCTCCCCTTCGTCCCCGCCACCAACTTCCTCCTTTTCTCTGGCGTCGTCAGCCCCATTGTCGTCGCCACTTTGATTGCCTTCCTCCAGTCCAGCCACAGTTTCCGTATTGCCTCTGGCATCCTCAGGACTGGATCCAGCATCCTTCTCGTTCACCTGAAAAAGACGAAAAGAATTGTGTCGAGCGGGAAAGAATATCCTGCGTGTGACACCCCTGACACCTTGCCTTGATGCGATACATACCGTATCATTTTGCTCCTGGTTCTCGGCTGCCCTCTCGTCGACATCTTCTCCAGCGTCGCCCGTGTCACCCATTTGTCTGTCCAGTTCCTCTCCCTCGTTTTCATCTTCGCTGCCTGAAGAGTGGGGAGGTGAAATATTCAATTCTTGCTCCATGAGCACTTCAGTGTTTTGACCCCTGCCCGGCGATATAATTGTTGCAATCATTATCTCACCTGACGCTTCGTCCTCTAATGGCGCAATATCCTCCATCTGACCGGAGAAATCGTCCGCCATCTCAACGCCTACGCATATGTGAATTCAGATATAGATCGATGTGTGCAACACTGGGTTTGACAGCCGATGTTTTGATTATCAAGAGGCTCACCCTTCGCGTCGTTGTCCATTGTGTCCTCATTGTCGCCGTCGTCCTGCTTGTCCTTGTCAGTCCCTAGAAGCTGGTCTTCGTTGTCAATCTCATCGCTGACATCCTTGGCTCCCTTTGTTGATCCGTCACCCATGCCCGTGCCTTCTTGAGCAGGGCCATTCTCGTCGCCAGCTTCACCTGAGCAGATGTATGAATTTGTCTCCCGATTAGGTATAACGTAGATGCGTTCCAACACAGAACAAGAAAATCTCGCCACCTGCCTCACCGTCATCATCATCTGGTCGGCAGAATCCCTCGGAGATGAGGCCACAGAATAAGGATGTGATGAAGTAGGCTAGCCTCGAGGTAGCTGCACCCACAGAGGAAATGCTCGCCATGACTGATTTCAGAATGCCCAGGATTCTCTCAAGGGCGTCCATCTCGCTCCCTTGAAGGTCTGGGTGGCCTGCAGAAAATTTAAGCACCTCGCGAAGGCTGATGGAGACCTTCTCCACAGTAGTCTTGAGTATGCCCAGCCAATCCAGATAGACGTCCAGTCTCTCCAAGCTCGTCGGTTCAGCTTCGGGGATGTCTGCTTCTTGGAGGGAGAGCAGCTCGCCTTGGAGCTGTGCAAGAAACTCCGCGAACACTGGCAGGTCAGAGCTGTGTTGCCTGAGGCTGGCTGCTGCCTCCTCTCCATCGGGTGCTGCAGTGCTATCGGTAGCCTGGAATGCTTGCAGAACGTCGGCAGTGAAGCCATCTGCATGAGTCTTGCAAATCTCCTCCACTTCACGCTCCATGCTCCTCAGACTCTGCTGCATGCTCTCCATTAGGTCCGAGGCTCGACTGTGCACGAGTCCGGTCTTGAACAAGGGAGGCAAAGCCGCTTCGCTGAGTGCTGCTTGTAGTGCGGCCACCCGGTGGCCCATCTCCAGGAGCGTGCGCATCACTCTTTGCTGTCCACTCAGCTCTGCAGATGGCTGGTGTGGCAAGCTGATGCTGAGACCTCGGCAGGCTTCATCAAGTACTGTCTTGATCGTGAGGAGACGAACTGACATACTCCTATGTTGCGACGTCAGAGACTCAGTTGACCCGCTCAAGCCGCCATTAGGCGCTGGTCGCTTTGTGAAGACAGCCGCCCTGATCAAGGTACTCGCTCGGGTGCAAGCATTCAAACTCTCACGAGTCTGTTGCAGCATATACACAATGTGATGGGTCATGTGTTGCGCGGCCAGAGCATGGTGCGGCTCCAGATCCGCATGTGGCGACTTCTCCATAGCCTGCGCCAGCCAATATACGCTTCATGGTCTATTGGAGAGCTTTACGGCCGGGTAATGCTCTGTTTTTGCCACACAGAGAACAGGCCAACCTTCAGGACCATCCTCACCTCGTCGACCTTCTTCATACGCAGAATGCTTTTGTAATAATACTCATTGATGGTCTCAACTAGGTTGGAGATTTTGGTGCCGTCCTCACCAGCGACCTCCGGGAAAGCCTGTGAAAGAGGTAAAATAGAGTTGCAGTTATATCACATTGTGGATCCTTATGAAGGGTTTTCCCTAATAAAACTCCCATACGAACTCAGCAAACGACAAAAGCCCATTCTTTGGCAGATACCTGGATGAAACTGCAGAAGACCCCTCTGTTCTGTGCCGGGACTGCAATCTCGGACTTGCTGATGCCAATTTCCGAGATGGCATCAAACAGATCCTTGAGGGCCAGGCGCTTTCTGGAGATGTGGCCCCGCGCTGTGTCCGCCCTGAGTTGCGCAGTCCTCTCCGCCAGGGTGGAGATGAAATTCTCAAAGTGAGCCACCAGTGCTGCTGAACGCTTGGTCATCGCTTGCTGCAGGCCTGCTGCAGCAGTGCATGGCATTGTGCTGCCATCCTCGATCCTCTCCCCTCCCTCTTCCAGCTTCCCTGGCTTTCCAGGCCACCGAGCTTGCATGTCGTCGAAGCCGCTCCTCTCCAGGGTCAAGGTTAGGATGGGGCCCGCTGGAGCCTTCAGTATGTCGTTCACTCGGCGTGTCAACCGATGCAGCTGACGCTGATGCTTCTCCACAATGACACGAGAATCGTCATAACCTCTGAACTCCCACTTTTGGAGTGCAACGTACTCCTACAAATGTGCACAGCAGGGTTCGTGAGACGGAAAGTAGCAGTGTTGTTGTATGTCAGGGCCTGATGCCGTGTGCGCCATGGCACAATGTTGGCAGAGGAGGTGTACCGCCTGATTGACGGCTGGTTCCCTGTTGCACACATCCCACCTCACCTTGAGTTGCTTCTCTTGAGGTTTCAGCTCCTCCGAGATCTTAGCGGCAATCACTTCAGCGAATTGAGAGTAGTAGCCGTGTACGTTGAGCAGGATTGTCCGGTACATGCCTGCTCGGCTCGTCTGGGCTGGGGCTCCTCCAGAGGCACTCTGATCGAGCACATTGAGATGGCCCATGAAGCTGTGCAGCAGGGCCAGCCGGTCAGCAAACTCGCCTATCGGTGAAGTCTGCGATGTTGAATGAAGGAGCAAGGTCAGGATCCGATCGTGAGCAGATCAACAGGCGGCGTGAGCCTAAGCCGGGCACCTCAATATCAGGTCAGGGTCCGACCCACCTCAAAGAGAGTCTGCAATTCAACTATGACAGTGTCGAACTCAGCCTGAAGCTCCCCTTTGGCGGTCCTGATGAGCAGCTCGTAAAGGCTAAACCATGCCTGTGACAATGTGGGGTTGGAAGAGGCCGTGATCAATACCCGTGCACAGGATATTGCCACCCATGACAGCTGCCCAGCAGGCAGGCACGTTTTAGACTCCGGACTTCCACGCCGGTGTGTGCCATAGCCGGATGGGCCTCACCTTCCTAGCCTTGTTGCTGAAGTCAAGCCGAACCCTCGATATCAGCGATCGCCAACCTTGCAACTCAAACTTGCGCCAGCGCGCAGCCAAAGCAGCCAGGGGGGCAAGCTCCTTCGCCAAGCTGACGTGCTTCGCTGCTGTCAACTCCCACTGCTGGGCACGAGCCAGCAACAGTTCGACACCGGTCAACACTGTTTTCAGCGGACTACCGACATCCAGCTCCTTCAGCCTCTCAGACACTCTCAGGACCTGCAGGAAGTCACAACACGTGGTTGAATGGGATTGCTCTGTGACATGACCCCAGCTGCTGGCATAGAAGCCGCCCATAGCTGTTTGCTAGTGCACAATAGTAGCAAACCTCTCCCATCTCACTTGCACGAGGAGTACATGCTCTGGCCACTCCGCAAGCAGCTCCAGGAGATGGCGCTGGAGTGCAGCCACAGGAGCTCGTATCAACAGAGCTTCCTCACTCGAGGGAGACTGAATATCAAAGGTCTCCACGTCAGCTTCGTGAGAGGCCGGCTTGGCAAGGGTGTGGAATTCCTGAGCGACCGCCGTAATATGTCCAGTGAATGTCTCCCGGTCAAGGCTTGAATCAAATGTGCTGTCCCCGCCGGCGATCTGTAGACCCAGCTGATATGCTGATAAGAAGGCGGCGGGCGACCGTCCGGCGGCCACAACCTCGCGTCTCGAGGCGAAGAGGGCCGCATAGGCCGCCGCGAGGCGCTCAAGGACATGGCCCTTGAGGGTGCCCACCAGCGCAAAGGCTGCCTTCTGCTCGGGGCCTGAGACTTCATCAGGTGCATCAGCGACGTCATGATCGAGCTCCAAATCTGCAAATGCCAGTCTATGATCTGGGAATTGCTGGTTGTAGGCATCTTCATCCTCCTGGATGATTTTGAGGGGGAAAGGAGGGGGAAGGGCTTTAAAATGTCTGAAGGTGCCCAAGCATCATCCCAGAAGCCCAGGGTTGTTAGTGCGCATGGCATATGCATGGAACACCCTACCTGCTCATCAATGGACAGCGTCACGGCCTTGGCCTTGGTCTTGAACACGAGTGCGGCCTCCTCTTCGAGGCGTCGCTCCTCGTTCTGCACGTCGACCCACACTTGCAGCAGTGCGCCGTAGACGTGGTGCACAGTTTTCCACTCGGTCTCGTTGACGAGGGGGACTCGACTCTGCTGCACGGCCCCAAGGTAGCGGCTGCAGTCCTCCAACACAAAGAGCAGCAGCTTCAGGCGGGCTGCAAGAGCGCCCACCGCCTCCTGACTGGGGTCATGGGTCTGCCTGCCCCTGGCCACCAGCTGCGGCACCAGCCTGGGTGTAAGATGCAGCCGCGCCGGCTTTGGGTATCGCATCAGCGTCGCCAGCTGCGCCGACACGCCCTGGGAATCTGTGCCGCCAAGCTGGCGTGCAGTGACCATCAAGCTCAGGCCATACTGAAGCTCGCCCGCAGCAGTTTGGACCGGCTCAAGGATGTCTCGATACGACGGGTATCGCTGAAGCAGGCTGTTGGCCCACGCTGCGCAAGACTCCTGTAGACTGGTCGCCACATCGAGCTGGGACTGAGCCTCAGCATCATAGGTACCCAGTGACTGCATGTGCATAGGAGGTCACAGATGAGTGCCGCTTCATGATTATGAGGATGACATTTCCTGTGGAAGTTACTCCCTCAGCATACATAGATCGGCTGTGAAGATGATACGCTGCCTGACGGCGGACACCCCTCTGCGCAGCATCCCTACCTCGATCAGACTCCTGACTGGTCCTGTGGAGCCAATCCCAGAGCAAAAGCGGCAGACTTCGCTCCTAATCTCAAAGTACTGGGGTGGCAAGGGCCGCGGCGTGCACAAGTGCTCGAGGCGCTCAGCGGAAGTCGCCAGGTCCTTCTTGCTTCTTGCAGCTGCCAGTAGGTATGGACCTTCATCGCCGCCACCTTCACCAGGTTGGAATGGCGCAGGAGCATTGGAGAGGGGCAAGTGGTCGAAAATAGGAAGGTAAACATGGGAACTCAGTGCACATGCCGCGTCACGGCCACTTACACACCTGGTAATTGCTCAAACAGGATCCTGGCCGTCTGTTCTGGCCCCACACGCTCTTGCAGGATGGCCAAAATATGCTGCCTCTTCAGAGATACCTCAGCTGCGGGGTCACATGCCGCAGGAGGGATGCAGAGATGGAGGCGGCCCAGGCCCAGGAGAGCCCAGGCTTTTCCAAAGGCCAGCATGTCTGTGGGGAGGTGGTCAGGCCGATGTTGTCAGACAGGCACAGCAGAAGTCATTTAGCAGATCCCAACACACTGCGCAGGGCTGTGTTATGGGCCATGGAGCCACCGAGCGCACTTGGCTGACACCCGGCGCCAGTAAGGGGTCCCAAAATCCACCACCCACCAGCAAACTCCTCGCCATGGGCAAGCAGCTGGACAATGGGCATGAAGCAAACGAGCCACAGTTGCCTGAGGCCGCTGTGGCTGCTGCCATTCACCGCGTGGGCAAGAAGGGAGACGACATCGCCCGCAGCAGGTTGATCGTGGCTGAGGAGGTCATGAATGGCAGCGCCAAAGGCTTCCCTCAGATCCTCAGGGATGGTGTCGCTGTGTGCCGTAAGGGTCGCAGCACAGACAGCCCGGAGTGCTGCTCGCTCAGACACGGCCATAGCCCGCGAATTGGGCACCCTGTGCCGCAGCAGGGCCTGCGCGGCGCCAGAGAGCTGCGCCTTGCGCGCGTCCACGGCCCCGATCGCCACGGAGGTGCCCGCTGCAATCTTGCCCACCAGGCGCGTCAGCTCCGAGGCATGGAGCCTGCCAGGCAGGGAGGTTGCCGGCTCTGCGCACAGGCCGCGCAGCCAGCGCTGCCATGCCTCTGCCGCGAGGCTCCGGATCAGGGTGGCCTGCCAACGCTGCACGTCTAGGGTCCACGCAGTGGACGCGCCGTCCTCCAGGAGCATGGCCAGCTGGGTGAGAGGCGCGCACGCGGCTGGGCTGTGGCGGCCGCTGCGCAGCAGGCTACCGCTCAGCCTCCGCAGGATGACCACGACGTCCCGGTCCGCAGATGATCCACCCTGTGTGAGCAGCAGGCGCAGGACCCCGCCACTCCCAAAGGCGTGTAGCGCGTCCATGTTGGCAAGGAACTCCTGGAGCATGGGAGGTTGCACGGGGAGGGGGGAGGGGAGATGAGGGCGACTTTCAGAGTTCCATGCCATGCCTCGCGGTCAAGGTGTCCATGTGAAACACCGAAGCGGCCGAGCAGGCAGCTCATGTTTACCAAGGCGCACCGTGAGATCCAGAAGCTCTAGCTGCATGGCCTGCCCCTGCTTCCCGGCCGGAAGATGCCAGGCCACGGAGGAGTGGCTGCCATCCAGCCCACCCTGCTGAGCACCGAGCTGGGACCCCTTCAGCATCAGGGCCTGACTGGTGGCAGCCAATTGCTTCACCAGCGAGACCGAGGCATCAATGCTCCTCTGCACACGCTGCCTGGCCATGGGAAGCACTGTCTGCAAAGCATCGAGAGCCGGGCGCCGAGCGCCAGGCACGCCCAGGCTCTGGTCGCCACAGACCGAGCCCAGGAGGCACAGCGCTTGGGAGAGTGCAGATCGCATGTCCGCGTCCAGGGTGACCAGGAGAGCGACGGAATTGGCCTGAGCCTCCCTGTCTTCATGTTCGTTGTCTGCTCCCTCCTCCATGGCTTCATCATCCTCTGCAGCCAGATCAGCAAAGGAGAATCCAGCCCTGACCAATGCGGCAGGAAGGAGGGAATGGTCTAGTTCCTGAGTTTGAGCTCCAAATCTGGTGGCAGGGATGTGACGGGGATAGTTAGAGGTGCAGGGGGGCAGCTCGATGTGGTGGGGAACAATGCTTGGCTGGTGAGCATCAAAGCACGCACTCACACCAACATCCACGCGCCCGTCCCACTCCCACCCCCGCGCACCTGGCCAGTTCACAGAGGGTCAGAAGTTCGGCTTGGTCAGCAGCAAGCTGGGCATCCCGAGGCAGCAGGGGATGCATGCCACTGCGCCAGAGGCAGGGCTCCACGCCTGCCACGAGGCCGAGGCTGGTGCTGCCTGCCCGCACCACCTCGAGCAGACGGGCCGCATTGGGATTTGCAGAGCTCGCATTCCCCAGTCCCTTGAGAATTTCAAGCCGCAGCTGTGACCAGAGGTACATGAGCTCCTCATGTAGCAGGCTGCTGGCCATGTCGATGTGGGCCTCACTGCTGATCACATGGTTGGTATCTGGGTGTGCAGCCCGCATCAAGCTCCATCTCCACTCTTGAACAGCAGCTACCCTCAGCACCTGTGATTGAAGGAAGGTTGAGCAGCGTGTGTTGCGCTGGACTCATGTTACGAGAGGAGCCGTGGGTCAAGTCGAAAAGTCTTGACACCCTTCATCTGATGTGCGTCCCATCGGGGGAAACTGCAGAACTCGCAACCTGTCTCTGAACTTGCCATGACGGTATCGAGCGTCTCTGGCGGTCCGCCAAGCACTTGGGCCTCCCAAAGACCCACAGCTTCCAGTGTAGGAAACAACCAGTCTATGATGGGCAGCTTGAGTTGTGACCGCAGCCTCTCCTGTAAAATGTGGACGTGTTGAGCCACTCAGTGATCTGAGCAGAGCTGGAAGGGGCAGCCTCGACGCTCCTGGACTTTAGCTGAAATGCCCAGAGACAAGCCCACATCATCACGATATTCTGAGAAGGCCTCTGCCCGATGCCCAGGGGCTGCGCCTACCTGTGGATGAGCATGCCGCCAGTAGGAGAACTGCAGGGGGCTGACGGCATCCTCCGCCGATCTCACGTGCAGGATCGCCGCCATGAGAAGTGCTCGGGCCTCCACTGCTCCGTGTATGATCCTGGTCAGCAGGGGAGCACCCGCGCAGGGTAGGGCCGCCTCTGGAGCGCCACTGACCTGCACCTCGGCCATGCCGTCCTCACCGTCCTCCGTGGGGTGCCACCCCCTCAGCAGCGTGCCCTGGTACCTCTCCAGCTCGCGGATCAGCGCGGCTGCCACCATGACCGCCTGCTGGAGCCCAGGCGCGCCCAGAGCACTCGCTGCGGCGTGGACCTGTGCCAGATTGGGCAGCAGGCATGAGGGAGCAATCTGGGCGCCGCCCGGTGCCCAGACGGCCGCAGCGTGCGTGCAGGCCAGCGCAAGGCGCCAGAGCGAGGCAGCCGAGCCGTGGCCAGGGACCCAGGGCGCGAGCTCGGCTGTAGCGCCTTGTGCAGCGTGCAGCACGACGGACGCGCGCGCCGTTGCGGCGTCCAGTGGCGCAGTGCTCAGCAGGCTGGCCAAGGCATCGGGGGTGATGGCGGGAGCTGCGCCGGCGCTCGCGGGCTGCATGAGCTCCACCCCCAGCCGCACCAGGCTCGCCACTGCGGGGGTGGCCCGTCGGGCGACAGAAAAGGCCGTCGCATCCTCTGCCGCAGCCGCCACGTCGCGTGGGAGCGGCCAGGCAGCTCGCCGCACGAGACCATGACTGGGGGTCACGCCTGTGGACCGGCTGTCAGCAGCGTGCGCAGCAGCCAGCGGGCTCTGCCCGTCCTCGCCGCCATACAGCTGACCAAAGGAGGCCGTCAGCGCCTCGCTTGCGCCCCAGCCCCGTGCCACGAGCGACCGCGCCAGCAGCGCCCACCGCTTCAGCGCACCCAGGCCCGGAGGCCTGCGGGAATGGCCCGCGGCCTGCACTGTCGCCACAGCGTGCGCAGCGCACATGCTGGACTGCAGCGCCTGCTCCTCGATCCCGGCCTGCTCCAGGACGAGGCACAGCTCGGCGGTCTCGCGCGCGGCTCCCTCGCCCAACGTCCAGTCAGGCAGGAAGAGTTCCACGCCACGGTTGCGCATGGCCTGCGAGACCTCGCCGTGCCGGGGATCCATCGCCATGAAGAGCCGGAAGTCCGGGTGTGTGAGTAGGACCCGGGGTTTTCCGCTGGCGGTGCCGCACTCGTTCAGGGTCAGGTGCCCGCCAGGCTCCAGCAGAGGGTTCAACCGATCCAGAACAGTGGGATTGCACAGGTTTGCGTTGTCCAGCAGCACCCAGCCCCCCTCCGTGACAGCCCTGGGAATGGTGGGAGTTGGTGTGTGGGCACAGTATCAAAAAGCGCTCAGGGGGCCAGATGTGGCCACACGTCAGCAAGCCGGGGCTGGAGCTCGTTGGCTGAGACTGCGCCGTGGTCCCACTTGTTTGGACTGGGTTGCCTTGAAGCAGGGGCACCTCATCTGGCACAGGTTGCCCATGTCCCGTGTGCGCCAGGAAGGCCTGCGGTCTCTCACCCCTCCCTGCCGTCGCCACCAACACGCACCTCGTGAGCGGGCCATCCACCCACTCGAAGCGGCCAGCGACGCCATGCTCGCTCGCCTCTGCCTCCGCCAGCAGTGCACCCAGACGCTGCTGAGCAAGGTCCAGATGGGACAAGAGGCCACGCATGCATTCCTGAAGCGCAGCAGTGCTAGGCGAATGGCGCGCAAGCTGGGCCAGCAGCCCATCCACTGCCAGGAGGAGGAGCGAGGCCGCACGCCCCATCTGCTCCTGCCCCTCGCCCTCGTCCCGACTGGCTCCTGGCGGCAGGGCTTCGCATGACGCCTCCCAGCACCGAGTGACGGCAGACAGGACACTGACGGCGCCCTCAACATTGGGGAGGAGGAGCAGAGACCGCCCACAGGATGCCAGGGACGCTTTCACTGCAGCTCCAATGTTCTGCACGTGGACGACAAGGGAAGCATGATTCTCGATGGTGCTTGACGTGGCTGGCTGGACAGGGGACCCAGCTCTGGGCTTCTTCAAGAAATTAATCGTGCCATGGCCGATCTCAGTGCTGGTGCCCACAGGGGCGACTCAACATGCACAGCAGGATGGGTCCGGCTGCAGCACGGCCCACGGGGCCGCCCCAATCCTCACCTGGACTCTCCGCATGGGCTCCAGCTGCTCAAAGCCACCCAGCAGGTCAGAGGTGTCGGTGCCCTCGGTGAGCGACAGCTCCGTCAGATCCCTGCCTGCCAGCTCCGCCAGTGTGCGGATGAGGGCCGTCTTGCCGGCCCCCGCCGGCCCAACCACCAAGCCCATCCACCCGGCGCCGACGGCGCGAGCCAGGCCCTCCAGGTCCCGCCCCTTGCTCGGAAGCAGGGCCAGCAATGGCTGTGAGGCGGCGCCGCCCATGCGAGGAGCGCGGGACCTGGCCACCTCCGCCCTCCCGACCCTCAGGACCTGCGGGGTCAGGTGGACGGCTGGGGACGCTGCAGGGGCCCCTCCGTGCCCGGGCCAGGTCTGAGACAGGAGCGCCCCGACCCGAGCCCGGTCCTCGGCCGTGCGCAGCCGCTGGGTGAAGAGCATGTGCCCGTGGTGGGCCGCAGCCGAGTCGCAGGGGTCCCGTGGATACTGCGGTTCATGCCCGTCTCCGTCAGCCATGGCCCTGCACGCCGCATCGCACCCCGAGCAGTCCGCGGCGACGAGCTCGCACCACCGCAGGAGATCACGCAGGTTGAACTCCCAAGGGCCACCCGAGGCGGCAAACCCGGTGCGCGCGACGGTCTCCGCCTGCAGTCTCGCCAGGAAGGAGATCATGCCTTGCAGGGTGCTTGGGGGAATGCGAGGGTGGGCCGCACCTGTGTGTCAAGGGAGGGAGAAGGGAAGATGGCATGCGTGTCGAGGAGGGCAAACACGGTCTGGGAAACCACCAATTGGGTAGCAGCCGATGGGAAATCGATGATCCCCAGCACAGTGCCACCCGATCCCTGTCCGGGTTGCACAGATTGGAAGCGCGCGCCGCTCCTGGGCCATGCTCCCAAACCACTGCTTTCTGATCACCACTCACCAGCGATGAAGTGGAGGTCGTCTGTGCCCAGCAACTCCACATACACACGAGCGAAGCGGTTAAGGAAAGACCTCGGCAGGCCCTTGCGCCCACCACCCTCCTGCAAAGGGTTCTGCGCCCCAAAAACCCTAAAGGTTGGCGGGCAGGTGAATGTCTGGTCCAGCTCCGGAATGAAAACCTCGGATCGATGGTCAAGGACCGCATTCAGGCCCTCCAGGACAGACTGGCTGGCCAGGTTCAGTTCGTCAAGCAGCAGCCAGGCTCCTGTCTTGATGGCGTGGAGCAACGGACCATCCGACCTGGCAGACAGGAATGGGGGCGTTCTTGACTTGGAAAGGCTCTCTGGGCTCCATACGGCAAGGACGCCGGGAGTGGCACACATGTTCTCTCATGATAGCTTGCCAACAACCCTGAACTACTGCTCCACACCCACCAGGCAAACGTCCCCGCTGCACCGCTGTCCACAGGCAGATCAGCTCCCAGCAGGTCCATCATGTCTGTCTGCTCGCTGAGGTTGACGCGCACCAGGGTCTGACCCACAGCCCGGGCCAGAGCGGCCACGAGGCTGGTCTTGCCCACTCCCGGACTGCCCTCCAATAGGATGGCTTTTGGCAGCTGCACAAGGGTAAGAGGGCGGGTGGTGTCGGGCTGAGGGTCCGTTGGAGGATCTGGAGAAGACCAGAGAGGGGGTTGAAGGAGTGTCACACCCGTGCAGTCGAGTGTGTGCCCATCGGATCAAGCGGCCTCAGGTGAAGAAATACTTGTCGGCACATCATGCTGCTGTGCAGCAAGCGCTCGGTAGAAATGTCAAGAGTTTATCATCAATGGCCAAGAGATCGTGATGCCAGTCATGGGTGGGGCAGGGATTCAATCGTGCTCCAGCCGCACCCTGCCTCCCCAGGGGCTGGTCACAACCCATGCCATGCCATGCACCTGCATCGCACGCAGCACACGGAATGTGTTGCGTCGGGTGGTCGGGGCATCAAAGTCGAAGCGCACAGCGCGCTCCTCCTCTGGCCCGGCCCGCTCTACGTCGACGAAGAAGGGCACGGTGCCCCACTGCTCGTGGTTGGTGACAGGGTGGGCACGACGCTGCATGGCTGGCTGCTGGCTGGCCTGAGACAGGCTTGCGGTGACCTCGGGCGACAACTGCTGGAGCAGGAACGTCCTGCACGTGGCCGTCAGCTGGCTCGAGACCTGCACAGACGGCAAGGGATTGGGTTCGAGCAGGGTGCTGGACGGCGCAGCTTGCCGGGGCGCTGGGCAATGCAGCTACCCTAGGCGCTACACGCGGGGCCCACCAGCCCCAAACAGCGATCGTTGACCGGGAGCCCTGCCACGAGCCGATGCAGCTGCTCCAGACTCGCATGCCTACCTCGATGGGAAGTCCCACGCCCAGACCCAGACCGTCCAGAAGGATGAGCTCTGCGCCATGCGCGTACGCCAGCATGGCTCCCAGGCCGGGGGTGGTCAGGTTGATGAACTCCACCCAGGCCATCAGGTCTCGCATGGACAGCGCCTGTCGAACCGAGGCGGAGATCTCTTGGTTGAAAAACGTCCAGAAGTCGATGAGGGGCTGCGTCACGGCCTGTGCTGCTGGGACAAGCCGCTGGCTCAGGATTGCATGCAGCTCGGAGGGCGTAGTTGCTGCAGGCACCCAGATCGTGGTGAAGCGGTTGCTGAGCGCGGGGGAAAGCTCCTTCTTCCCAAAGTCGCCCCCGGGGTTCATGGTCGCCACAACCCTGAAGTTGGGGTGGGCGACGATGACCTCTGCCGCGCTTCCCCCCTTTTCTGCCAGGGTGAGCGTCCTGCCAGGCTCCAGTACGCTGGAAAGGTGAGGACAGAGGGGGGTTGGGATCTTTCATGGGCACAGCAACAGCAATCCATATTACAGACTGGGGGTGGCATAGGTATTCAGCAGGGAGGGCAGATGCAGCGCCTCCCATCGTCACACACCTGTTCAACCTCTCCAGGACGGCATCCTCTGCGAGGTTGAGCTCGTCAATCAGGATAATGTCGCCCTGGAGCATGGCCTGGACCAGGGGGCCATCGGCCCAGACAAAGGGCACAAATGCTTCGCCTTCAGCCGCAGGGGCTCTGCGCAGATAAACAGGAGGAAGGTAATTGTGGAGGAGTGTTATGCCTTGCCACCGTTTTCAAACTGTATACTGGGCTGCACTGACATGCTCAGGCTGCAAACGACCTCAACAGTTCTGCTCTTTCTACTCAGCAGCTGCCAATCTCTCCAGGCACCCCTACCAACACCTCGCACCTGTTGGGCCGGAATCCACCCAGCAGGTCAGACGCCTCTGTGTGCTGATTGCAATTGAAGATATGGAGCCGCTGGCCCCTGACAAAGGCTGCCATCTGGCAGACCGTGGTCTTCCCGGTGCCTGTGTCCCCTATCAGGAGAGCCGGCTCCTCGTGTGCGAGGCAGCGATCCAGCAAAGCATACCTGGATCAGCATGGTGGCATGGAAAATCAGGACACAAATCCCAATGCAATCACTTCCCTACACCCACACAGGCCATGCTTTTGGCGTGTGGAAGCTCAGCGGGGTTGCCTGCCACAGGGTTGCAACCAATACCTTCGCAAGCCCCCTCCTTCCCCCGGATCTCACATCCTCTGCATGGGTCGGGTCCAGACAAGACCACGCAGCATCTTCTGAAGCGCCTGGGTCTCTGGACCTGGCATGGCGCCGTCCAGCTCACCAGCTCTGAGCCTAGCCTGGAGCTCCAGCAGCGGCTTTTCGCCCTCAGTAAAAAAAGCCTCCTCGAGGTTTATCTGGGGGTACAGAAAGGTTTAAGGGTGTCGCACCTGCCATGTCCCGGGTGTCGCACCTGCCATACGCCAGATGTCTAAATGCTTGAAGTAAACACTGGTGCAGCCACCAGACACTACACCGACATCTCCAGCATGTCTGTCCGGAACTTGTCTCCTCGACACAAATCTTACCTTTACACGGAGCTCTGTCTGTATGGACTGTCGTACAATGCTCCTCTCCTCGGCGTTCCGCAGCCGCTCTCCAAGCACTGCAAAGCCGTTTATGGCCAGCTCGTCGCCATGACCACCGCGCCCCGCCCACCGGAAGAGGTCTCGGGGGGTGATGAAGCCGTGCCTGCCGGCGAATACATTCCCTGCAGCCCGGCCATCCTGCAAGGCTTGCATGACCCGCACGATGCGCGCAGCATCGCTGTTGCTTATGCCACACCTGCGATGCAGTAAGGAACGCGAGAGTACATTGCGATGAGTATGTGGTGCAAGCCATCTGATTATACAGACTGGAGAGGCATGGATGACGGTGCCTCAATCTATGCCGGTGCCCTGGAAATCCTAGATTCACAGCTTAGAACCCACATTCCCATTGCTGACCCCACCTGTGCTCGAGGATGGTGACGAGCTCTGTGGGTGGGATGTCATCCACCTGCATCTCCAGGAAGCGTGAGCGGAACGCGCGACTCAGCGCCTTTCGCCCCGCGTACAGACCGGGTGGGTTTTGGGTGGCAAACAGCATGAAGTGTGGGTGTGGCTTGATGGTCTCCTGAAGCTCGGGCACGAACAGCTCGCGATTGTCGTCTAGCAGCCTGTGAAAGGGGTGGTGGTAGTGCTGGAGCTGGCCACCACTGCTCATTGAGCTTTGCAGCAGGAGTGTGCCTTATCCTCAACGACGCGACAGCCTGAGCACTTCCAATGTCAGGTGAGGACCAGTGGCAAGACGCCCTTCAACTGACACACCCCGATGTTGGTCAGGAATGTGCCGCGGAGCCAAGCGTTCCCCTAGGCCCCCTGGCATGCCAGCCTTCCACTCGCTCCGCAACCCTCTTCTCCCACCTGTTCAGTGCTTCCAGGACATCCGAGGGGGCCAGGTTCAACTCGTCCAGGACCACCCAGTCCCCCCTGCGTGCCGCCTGGACCAGCGCTCCCTCTGCAAATACAAGCCGGCCGTGCTCGTCCGACACGTACCGCCCCAAGTACTCCTGGAGGTCGGTGGAGTCATGGTTGTTGATGCGCACGCAAGCGTGCCCCGTGCGGGCGGCCAGATACCCCACCAGCGAGGTCTTGCCACTGGAGGTGGGCCCCTGCAGCAGGATGGGGCAGCGCCGCAGGACCAGCGCCCGCGCCAGGTTCCGCACGTGCGCCCTGACCGCCGGGGTCTCCATGAACACGCGGCCCTGGGCGTCGCGCTCGCGCGACGCCGCCTCGCCGGGCCCCCGCTCCAGCCAGTAACCCTCCACGCAAACGTGGCAGTCGCCCGGGGGCGCGCCGGCAGCGCCCGAGGTGGTCGCGCCGTACCCTGCCCCGCCCAGCAGGTGGGTCTGGATGGCATAGCGCAGGCGCGCCGCGCTGCGCGCCTCCAGCGCAGTGCCGAAGGCCATGTCAAAGCCGTCGGCCAGCGCGCGGAGCGGGCCGTAGCGGGCCGTGGCGGCGCGCACATACTCCAGAGCGCGGCACAGCGTGCGCAGGTTGAAGACGGGGCAGGCCCCGGCGCCGTCCACCAGCCCGCGGTCCGCCTTGGCGGCGCGGTAGAAGGACACCACGCCCTCCACCACGCCACGGGGCGTGGTCTGGCCCAGGTAGGAGGTCACCATGGCGCGCAGGTCCTCCGTCTGGGAGGGCTCGGCGACCCACACCTCGGTGAAATGGTTGCGGAGGGGGGCCGGCAGGTCACGTTTACCTGCGAAGGTGGGGGTAAGGAGGGTATGCTGAGGCATGGTTTAATGCGGGGTCAGGGAGTGTGGGACGACGGGCCATGGTAGAGAAGCATATGGCTGAGAGTGCGCAGAGCGCGGCTGCCCTGCGAGAGCAGACAATGCGGGACCTCAACCCTGCAACAGGTCCACTGCCCACCTGCGTCGGTGGCGGGGTTCATCGCGGCAAAGAGGCGGAAGGCGGGGTGGCGAGGGACCGGTTCAGCATCCCCACGCTCCGCCAGCACCAAACTCCCCCTGGGATCCTGTAGGAGCCCCGCCATCCTTTCCAGGGCCTGCGGGGGTGGGGTAGGACGGTGTCAGACCGGCCAAGTCTGGGGTTATGGCTTGGACTGCTCCTGGTACTGTGGCCAGTGTGCATACTGCTGCAACAGACTCAGACACATCAAAGACTTATGCTGCTGTAGCCATGCAGCCCGAGGACACAACCACCCTTCCTGGGAGCTGGTGGCACTTTGTGCTGATTGACAGCCGCCATCAGATTGAACATAGCAGACACCTCCCTCGCCTCGGACCCCGCACCTCTGGCGGCGCCAGGTTGATCTCGTCCAGCAGCAGCCAGGAGCCCTGTCGCAGTGCCTGCACCAGCGTGCCCTCCATGAACGCAAAGGAGAACCCGCCCTCGGCAGCCAGTAGCGTGGCCTCCGCATGCGCCACGTCCACCGAGAACTTGAGCCAGGCCCGCCGGAGCTCCCGCGCAGGTGTGGATGGTTCGGGAGCAGCAGATTCCGCAAGCTCCGCCCTGCTGGGCGGGCAGGCCACGCCCAGCTTCGCCAGGGCCACCTTGAAGGCCTTGACCAGCCTCCCTGCGTGCCTCTTGGCCGCCAGTCGGGCGACGCGATCGATGAAGGCGCCGTTGTTTCCCGCCGGCCACTGGCGCTGCACCAGGTCCTGGAAGCGCTCGAACAGCGGCAGAGCGGCGTCGGTGGGGCGCACGGGGCGGAAGCCTCCCAGCAGGTCGGAGGCGTCTGTCTGCTGACTCAGGTTGAGCACTGCCAGCGTGGCGCCCGCCTGGATGGAGACACCAGGGGCGAGGGTTAGGGATGTGGAGAGGAGCGCAGTATGCCACACGTGCAAGCAAGGAGGAGGGGTGCAGGCGGCACCGCATACATCCGCAGCGTTCCCCTGAAAGGTATTGCGCGCAGTGGCAGGCGGTGGCTGCTTCACTCCCTCCCCGGCCCTTGCACCCACCTGGCTGGCCAGTTGCTGGACGAGGGTGGTTTTCCCCGTCCCCGTCTCCCCCACCAGCAGGAGAGGCTCATTGCCGGCCGCCGCCACCGCCGCGCGCTCCATCAGCCTTAGCGCCTGCCCGGTGGGCGCGAAGGTGGAGGGCAGGGGGGGGGGCCCGGTTGCCGGGAGCGTGGCGCGGCCCACCGCCAGCGCGGCGCCGGTGCGCGCGAGCGTCGGCCGGGCAGCCAGCGCCGCGTGCTCCACCTCGGCGGGCACGACGCACCAGAGCGTGGAAAGCACGGTGCGCACGGCGCCGGCGTCGTGCTCGTCGGCCAGGAAGCCGGCGAACATGTCGCAGGCCTCCATGCAGGCGGCCAGCCTGAGGCCGGCGGGGAGGCTGTGCAGCGCCGACCCGGCATCCAGGTACCCCGCCGCGACCGGGCTCGTGGCCTGGCGCGTCCCGAGGAGGGACCCCGCCGCCGCCAGGGCGCGGGCGTGGACCGCGCCCATGCGCGCCGCCCAGCGCGCAAGGTCCCGCAGCGAGAAATGTCGGCCCACGCCCTGGAGGGAGGGCAGGCTGCCGTATTCGGCCGGCAGCCAGGAGGGGCACTCGTCGGCCGGCAGCTGGCCATACATGGCCCGCGCCAGGTACAGCATGCGCAGCGCAGTGCCGAGCAGGGTCGGACCCAGGGCCGGATAGAGGGTGCGGAGGATTATCGCCTGATCCTCCTCACCCGGTGCGTCGGCTGCACGAGTAAGGGAAAAGGGAAGTGGGATGACAAGGCTGCTTGTGGCGGTGCAGGGTAGGGTCCTTTCCGAAGAAGTGCCAGCAAGGGTGAGCGGGGGTGCTCCTCGCTGGCATGAGACACCCCAGAAGTAATTGCAGTTTGAACAGGAGACTGTATAAAAGGGTCACAGGGCTCAGAGAGATTCCCACATGAGTTTCTCATCACGGTGTATATCTCAGTTGTCTCTATCTACTGATGTCAAGAGGTTGCATCACTGCCCTGATGCCGGAAAAGCAGGGAACATCCACACACCGCTGACGCAGTCTGGAATTAAATGTAGTCGTTATGCAGCACATCTCTCGTCAGCACCTGTCCCCCAATCTCCCCACCCATCCCTCTCATGCAAGCCCGCCTCCACCTCCACTCCAACCACCCCCTCCCCGCCTCACTCTTCACATGGTGAAACAGTCCTCCCAGCATGTCCATCACCGCGGCTGCTGAGCCGTAGGCGCCCGCCCCCACCCCCTGCGGCGTGGAGGTCACCGTGGCAAACAGCTGGAAGCCGGGGTGGGCGGTCAGGGTCTGGCCCCGCGCGGCGACGTGGAGCTGCCGCCGCTCAGCCAAGGGGATGAGTGCGGCAAGCACCTCCGGCGGGGCCAGGTTGATGTCCTCCACCACCAGCCATCTGCCCTGCGCCACGGCCTGGGTCAGGGGCCCCGCGCGCCACACAAACTCGCCGGGGCGGGCGGTGCAGACGTAGGCTCCCATGAGCCCCTTGCTATCCGTCTGGTCGTCAAGGTGCAGGTGGATGGCGCCAACCGCGCTCCCCGTCACCTCCTCCAGGTGGCGCAGTAGGGTCGACTTGCCGGACCCGGGGGGGCCCTCCAGGAGGACGGAGGAGGCGGCGCAGAGGCCCAGCGCGACGCCGCGCAGCGTGCGCAGCATGCCCGGCGTGGACACCAGGCGGGACGCCGGGAGGGTCGTGGGCGGCGCAGGGCCGGGGCCCGTGGACTGAGGCAGGTCCACGCCCGCAATCCTGACATAGCCGGGGACCGCGAGGGTCGGCTGCGGCCCCGCCTTGCCCCTTGATGCCGGGGACGAGACCCCCTCGTCCCCGGAGAAGCGTTCGCTGCTGCTCGTGTCGGAGTCGGAGCCATCGCCTGCGAGGATGCTACGTGTGGCCTTGCGCTTGCGGCTGGCCGGGCGGGCGCGGCCCCTGTCCCAGGGGGCCAGCGCGGCGGCGGCCTCCACGGCAAACGCAGCCGCCTCCTCCTGCCAGACCCTGCGCTCGGCGGCCAGCTCCTCGGGGGACAGCAGCCGGGCCTCGAGGCCTCTGGCGTCGGCGTCTGCCAGCCCGAGGAGCACCGCGGTCAGGTGGATGCCGGCCCACCTGACCCCGGGGGAGGAGTGGCGCAGGAGCGGGAGGACGGCGGGCCAGGACCAGACGCCTGCCAGGTCCCGGCAGCGTCGGAGGGCGCGCAGCCCTGCACGCGCGGCGTGGGCTGCAGCGCGCCCCTCCATACCGGGGTCTAAGGCGTGGGCCCAGGGGCTGGGCGCGGCGCGCCAGTAAGCCAGCGCAAGCCTTGTGTGTGTGGGGTGGGGAGAAGGGTTGGATGCGGACGGTGTGGGTCCAGAGCCCCGGCTTCAGTGCACCCTGCCCAGCTGTGGGAGGGGGGCGCATCAATAGCAGGTGTGTCCCGCGAGATGCAAGAGCTTGTCAATGTCGGTATCACCATGGCAGTCAGCAATCATCCTCATATCGAGTGCAGGCCTCCAGTACCTGTCCGCATGTGGGGCCAGCTCGAGCACGGAGGCCAGCGCCAGAGACAACTCCAAGCTGGGTCGTGCGGCGTTGCGGCTGTTCAGAACAGCATGGACGAGGGTGCTGATGGCGGCTAGGACGTGCCGCCGGAGGATGGTGATGGCCGGCAAGGTGAGAGCAGGGTCCAGAAGGCACTCCTGCACCGCGGACACTGTGATGCCAGGACGCACATCAGCCGGCTACGGGGAGGGGAGGAATGTGGGTGAAATGTGTAATCGTGCGCTGGCTACCCATCTGTTCAATCACGCGTGTGCCTTCAACACCCCGGGTCACCACCAGCGCACATACCTGGAGCTGGAGCAGGCGGTGCACGGAGGACAGACTGCCGGCGGTGGGGCATCGCACCAACAACCTCTTGAAATCGTCAATCACATCCATTCCAAAAGTATGACAAAGTCAGGTCGCGGGTATGGACCTTCTCCGCGTGGGAGACGCCTTCCGTCGGCGCCGGCAACGCAGGAGTCACCCTGGGCTCTCGCCGACGATGAGCCAGGATGGGGCAATGAAGGGTACAGCTCTTTGATAATAAACCGCAAACTCACAGGGCTTGAATCCAGAAGTGTTGGTGAGGGGCGATGGTGCGAGGTTCTTGCATGCATGGATATCGGGAGCACGGGAACTCTCAGGGCGCGCGAAATGTTCACGGCTGCCTCCGGCCGAAGGGAAAGGGGAAGGATTCCTTGTTACAGACCAACCTCCACTCAGATTGTGAATGCGTTGCCTGGATCCGGAAGCAGGCTGCAGCGATGCCAATATGGATTCTGGCATCGAGACCGGGATTTAGAGCGCCAGCCCCTGCACCACAATATGCCACACTCGACAGCACGACGAATCTATATCATATCCCCACAGCTCACATCCAGCAACTCCATTGGCATACCCAGACGATCTCGCATCAGCTCAATTGAAAGGGGCTGAGTACATGTTCGGCGCGCTCCTCCTTACTTTGTCCGCTGAGTGCTGTCCCTGGTGTGGTCCATGTCTCCGACACTCTTTCGGCGCTCAGGAAGGTGTACAATACAAAATCTCTTTCTGGGAGTGTATTCTTCTGGGCCCTCCAGTGATAAATGCCACATTGTTGCCGTGTCTAGTGTATCAAGGGGACATCTTTTGGATCAGTGGTTTTCATCTCCTCATTGACTGCTGTGCAAAGCGTAACTCTTCCGGAAATCCAGATGACCGACCGTCGTCCATTGCAGAATCCACCACCGAAACCTGCAATTCGTATTCTTCCTGAAACCCATCGAGAACATTGAACCAGGCCTCCTTGCCCCTTCGCAATGACGCAATAGTGACTTAGCATCGGCTACATGTCAGATGGCGTCCAGCCACCACCACTGCCAGGGGTGCGTCGCGGCCTCAAATTGGCATCTTCGACCTATTTACTTGCAAAATACTGAATACTTTCGGTGTTTGGCACGACTGTCCCCGTGATTCGCTGAGCCCGGTCGTTCGGTTCCGACGGGAGTTACACACGGTGGAGCACTTTACAACCCCGTTGCATTGGGACCGCCGTCACTGTACGCACAGCTTATGATACATACTGACACAGAATTCTTCGACACTTCACAATGTACCCGTCCAATCAGAGAAGCGGGAGCCGGTGGGTCTGAGAGCTGGCAAGCACCCCTGGACCAGGAACCCTCAGCGTCCCAGACGGCGCCCACTGCAAGTAGTTCCCAGGACACCCCTCGCACAGCCTGCATCAACTGGAACCTTGAAAAGGTGCGGTGTGTTGCAACCTTTAGTGTGCGACCAATGTCTTGAGTTCAACACTCGTAATACATTGCGCACTTTGATGTGCAGGTGACGTCATTGGACATGGAGGAGTGTCAGCACAGACAGGCAGGCACAGGCCTCAACAATCGCTCAGGATATAGAGGAGTGAGAAAGGTGAGTCAGTGACGACGTCAAAGTGTTGCAGACACAGCTCTCGACTCCATGTGTGATTTTCATTCTTGTCGGTCTTGCTTCACATTTGGACGCTTTTCACAGAGGCCATGGGGGAAGTGGGCAGCTGAGATTCGAGACCCACATCGCCCTACACGACGTTGGCTGGGCACCTTTGACGTCCCTGCAGAGGTGAAGCCTCATTGCATTGCTCTAGCCATGTCCAGGGTTTGCTCTCAATGGAAACGAATGGTTGTGATGGCGTAAGGCCATCAAGCTCTTCCAGAATATATCCTTGCCCATCCAAGTGGGACTCGGATACAATTACTCCAACACAGACATGATGCTTAAAATTCCCAATACTGCAGGCAGCCCGCGCCTACGATGCTGCTGCAGTGGCCATTCGGGGACCCAATGCCCGTACTAATTTTATCTACCCATTCGAGCTGCACTCCATACCACCGCAACCCAGTCCTGCCAAGGTAAGGGTTGTAAGGTGGGAATCAGAGGCCTCTTCCCCATTCTGCAGCTAATCTACCTGATGGCAAGACAATTTAAAAGGCTTTCCTGTACGTGGTTAACCAGTCTTCTCTTCCCCGTCACCCCTTCCCCTCTCAACGAATTCATTCCCCCCCTTAGAGTGCCGAAGTGAAGCGTCCTACGAGTGAGCCTGCTACCAGGACACCCGGCGCGAGCTCATCCCAACCCCAGCCAGTCGTCCTGGGAGCGGCACCCTTTGGTGTCGAGCTGATGGGCAGCTCCCTTCCCTTCCTCTTTACACAGCACCCTGCAATACAGTCCTATCCACAGCAGCATCAACCCGTGGCTGCTTGGAACCAGCCTGCAGTGCCTGCACATCAGCTGCTATCCTCCCTGCCGCAAGTGCTTGGGACAAGCTTTCATGTGGCCGCCCCGACCCTCAAGCCTGCAGTCCCTGCAACCTTGGCCCCTCACTCGGTGGGGCTCCACCGAGGAGCACAGGGCTCTGCGCATGTCATCTGTTACATGAACTGGGAAGCCCCTGCCTCCCGGCGATGTACCCGGCTTAAAGACCGAGTGCCGTCAGCAACACTCAGGCACATCAACCTTGTACCCCTGTCACGCAGGGTGCAGTGGCGCTCCCCACCCCTCCAGCACCCAGGCCCGCATCTTTCACGAGTCCCACTGCACACTTCACGAACGAGGATGTCCTCTTGATTGGAACCGACTTGGTGAGGTGGCCTCGAGGCTTGGGAAATTCCTGTCCAAAATGCTCTCTTCAAGTCTACATGAGCACCTGATCATAAATCTTCCCAGACATTGAGATCTCCCCCTTTCTCTGCAGAGTTTCCTCTTACCCAAGTCCGAGCAATGTCTGGCTTCCAAGATTCCTCCGTGTGTATTGATGCTATGATGTTTGGGGGGCGTTCTGTGATGCCTGCATCAGGGAGTGAACCTCTGGGAAGGGCCGTCGCACGCTTGCTCTCGGGCAGCTCATGTGGGTTGCTCATGGGCTCAGCCATGCTCCCACACGATCCCACATCCAGAGGCTTCCTGAGTGGACAGGGAGATTGCCCTCAGCGAGCACAAATCCCATCCGTCCAATCTGAGAATTGCTTTACACCTGGTTGGTCTGGAGCTGGCAGTGTCAGCATCCAGGATGCTCAGACCTGTGTTCTGGCATGCATGCCCCAGCAGTCGAGCAGACTGAGTTCAGAGCAGAGCGAGTTTTCATCCTTGGCCATCAGAGATCCGGGATCACAGGTACATGTTGATGGCCTGGGGGGGATCTGCTACCGAGGCTTGAGGAAACCCGAAACTTCCTTTTCCTGGTTGTCAGTGTGCTGCCCCATGCCATTGCAAAACTTGAGGCTCCTGGCCGCATGCACTTCCATTGCTACAGCAGCTGCTAGCGGTGACTCCTGAGCTACAAAATATCAGCGAGCAACTAGACTGGCTGCTAGCCCATCCACCGGGAGAGAAGGGGCAGCACTAAGGTGCCACAGGGATAGTGGTTAGATGTGGTGCAAGGGGCTGCACAGTAAAATTTACATGAATATGTCCGGATCCTGGCAACACCGATGGACCAAGCTAACCATCTCAACCCCCCGGCAGTTTTGGTGGCATGGCTCCCCAGAGCCGAGTGCTGACGGAGGCCACTGCATGTGGATGCAGCAAGGCAAGTCAGATCTCGCGCCCGGACCGTGCCGGCGTGCCATAGCGATGGAATGCCTGTAATCGAATGGATGTCACGACGACAATATCGACTCTGAAGCCTGTACAAAATAAATGAAGAGTGATGCCTTTCGAGCGCCCTCGCATTGCCTAAGAGGGCAGTGACCTGCGGGGGGGGCCGGTCTAACACCACGACCTGATCTGTACTGGACCGCAGTTCCAAGCACAGGCCAAGTGGCAAGGCAACAAAATGTACAGCGACAAGATAGAACGCAAATTGCGGCCCATCTTCGATGCCGTGGAGTGTCATCAATACAAGGCATGTACGAGTCCCTGGACAGGCTGCATATGGCACCACCCTCTTCACACGGTTGAGGACCATCGACACAGCACACTGTCCTCCACATGCAGGCTGGCAACAAACTCATCGATGCCGCCTTGAAAAAGTTGGGTCAGAATCAGATGCTGCTAGCCCTGAAAGCTTACTCACTCATCAAGCTGGAGTATTTGGCAGATGGTCTGCAGGTACTGAGAAGAAGCGATGCGCGATGCTTGCTCGGAGCTGATCGACGCAGTTGCACATGTGGGCTTTCTCAATGAAAGCGAGGCTTGCAGTTCAGGTCAACCTCACCACGATGTGCAGATCCTGGAGGACATTGTCAAGGAGGGACCAGAGAGCGACCGGGTGCTGTCGATCATGGCATACGCATATAAAGACGCAGACAGGTGCTGTCGGTGGTGGAGGCATGGAGCTTTGTTGACTCCGAACTCTTGGAGCCTGTCCGCTGTCCCTGCAGCAGATCTGTCCGAGTGCTTGCTTGAGCAGGTTGGAGGGCACCCTGTCGGCCTACATAGTAGCTGTTCGAGCACATCCAGGGGACGAGGAGATGCTGAAGGGATTGTTTGGGGCGTATGTCAGGTATGCAGGTCCCCTGCAAGCTTGGATGTCATGGAGAGACCAAAGCCACCACTCCTCAGTGGCAGTGTGTGTTCATGGTTTGACCAGTACTGGCGGTGGTGGCAAGTTGCAGTTGATTGGGCTGGGAATTTCCCCGCGAGGGGCAGCAGACTCAATTCAGGGAATGCACACACCCCACTCATTGATTTCCAGTGCGGGCGACTTCACCAAGCAGCAAGCCACTGCCCTGCAGCTCATCAAGCTGAGCCCTGATGCTGTGAACTACCTCTGGTGGGCAGCTGTGTCAGCAGCCATGCAGGCCAGAGCCTCGATACAGGGTGAGGGAGCACACTTTGGTGACAAGCCGCATCAAGTGTCCACAATCTCTCCCGGAAAACTCAGCCACACACAGTGCCTCACTCATGCTCCTGACCCTATCCACACTATGTCCCATCGCAGGCCAGGCATCAGCGCTGCCCACTGCAAGTCTGCTCACCCTGGCAGGGCGGCTCATGGACCGAGCCCTAGACAGGACCCCACCGAGTGCCTTTACCTTTGAGATGCTGCTGGTGGTGCTTGATGTGCTGCTGGCCTCTGGACAGCATGCCCGGGCGGCGGCGCTGCTGGAGGGCTCCCGGGCGCGCAAGGCATGCACCTCCCCGACTGACCTCTCCTTCCTCTGCGCCGCCGTGGCTGCTGGTGCCAGGGAGCAAGAGGCGGCGGCCCGGCGCTGCCGCGAAGTGCTCGCTGTCTCCCCTCATGACTGGGCGGCGGCGCGCCTCTGCCTCGACTGCCTGCTGGCCCAGGGATGGAGCGGCAGAACCCTGCGCTGCCGGTGGCCTGTGTGGGTGGTGGGTGGCCTGACGGACACGATGCTGGAGCGGGAGCATGGCAGCCAGGAGGATCAAACGGCGCCTGAGCCCCTGGGCGAGGTGCAGAGGCGGGTACTGGCGGACTGGTCGGACGAGTGGGGCTCCAATCTCCCGCCTCCTGATTGTAGCGGGAGTGCAAGCCCAGGTCCACTTCTTCGTGCCACTCATTTGGCCCTTTTGGATGGCTTAGCGCGGGGTCTCACAGCGAGACATGCGGAGCAGGTCAGCACGGAAGCTTCCGGGCCGGCTGACAAGGATTTGGCCAAGCAAACTTCGTCGGCCTTCCGTGCGCTGAGTACCCTGGGGAATGTTGTCCTGGATCTTGGTCCATACTTGGCCATGCTTGGGGGTGCAGAGGCCCAGTCCCTCGCTGACGAGGCAAAGGCGATTGGCGAGGAGCTCTGGGCCAACTCTTGTGGAGCAGGGAACACAGGTACGAGGACAGGGGGCTGGGGACCGATGACTGCCAGAGAGACTTGCGATTCAGATGAGCATCATGAGCGCCATGATGGTGCAGGCACACAATCACACAACAGCATGTTTGGTAAGCCATCAGCCTGTTCCCACAGACAAGAGGACTCAGGAAGCAGGACTCCAGGCGCTCAGCAACGGCTACCAGGTGGGGTGTGGAATGTTGGGGCCTACCCTGCGTTGAAGACACCGAAAAGATGTGGTCTTACAGGAGAGGCATCAATGTTGCAATGCTAGTGCAGACTCGTATCATGCTAGCTTACCCACTGAAATCATCAACTGAACGGCATAACAAACAAGAAAAAACTGAGCATCCATCGTCCAAGTCATGTCATGCCTCTCATTGCACAGGTGGAGTTTGAGCTGGGCCTACCAAGGCACACAAGCGGGGACCAAGCTCGAGGCGCTGCTGCTGCTCTCTTGACCACATACGCCGCAGCTCTGCCCCTTTCAGGTGAGCCAGAGTGGAACGGTGGCTGCTCCTGTGCCATGTGCAAGCTCCAGTGACCAGAATGGTGTCGCATTGTCAGCCTGTTCTGGGTGGCCATGCCCAGGTCAGCCTCGGCCATCAGACCTCAAGCCATCCCCACACTGCAGCTGGGCTGGACGCCAAGCAAAGGGGTCACGGTGAGGACCTGGTCACCCTCGCAGTGACGCGCCTGCTCCAGGGTCATGCGCTGGACCTGCATGGCCTGCTGCCGAGCGCCCTCTTCGTGTTGGAGGCGGCGCAGGCGACACGCACCTCATCGGCACCCCTCCGGCTCCACGCTGCCGCGTTGTATGCCCTGCTTGGGTGCCCCAGGGCAGCTGCCATGCAGCTGGAGGCTCTGGGCGTGAAGCAGATTTTGCATGACAGCATGACTGCGCACTGGCTCCTGCCTGCCCTGCTCGACTCGGGAGCCACTGCAGCAGCTGGAGAGGCGCTGGACACGTGGGTCTGGCTTGGCTGTTGGACTGCGCTTGCCCTCGTTTTATTCCTTCTGTCGCCTGTTGGGCGGAAGTGTGCGAAGGCATGCCGGGTGTCGGTGAGCCTTCGCTGCTCCCTGTCCTGGAGTGCAGGTTTCTGAAGGCCGTGCTCCTCCTGCATGATGGGCACCGGAAGGACTCAGGCGAGACACTGATTGCTGCATTCCAGCACGGGTCGTACTCCAAGGTCGGTGGCTGGAAGCGTCCTGAGTCTCACTCTGTCATATGCAGCAGGAAGTGCACAGATGCTGGCAATGGCTGCCTCGTACCACACATGCCAGTCTCGCACCAACGCGTACTCTGGCCTTGATACTGCTGAGCCGCTGGTCCTTGTTATGTGTTGCTTGTTCCCTTACCACATCCCAGCAGCCCTACCCTTGCAGGTCGCCGAGTTTGTGAGTTTCAAAGAGAGGCTTGCAGCCTCCCATGCCCTCCATGTGGTGCGGGCAGAGGAAGCTATCCGGAAGCTGAGGCTCCTGGCCTCCTCCCCTGTATCACCCCACACCCTCATCAAGGCGGCACGACATCTCGAGGTGGGTGGCTTGCCCCCGGCACGGCTACTGACCTGTGGGCTGTGCCACCGTCCCTGCCTGCCCTGCATCAATGGCTTTTCGGCACCTCGCACATTACACCGCTGCATCTCAAATGCCCGCAGGAGCAGGCACCTCCCCTGCCGACACGCATCAGCTTCAACGAGGACCTGGGCACACGGCCAGCCTGGTTCCCGCCCGGTGCGACCTCCGCCTCCGAACTTGGGCCGGCACTGGCTTTGCGGCCCTGTGGGCTGTGGTGGCGAGCGCCATCGGCTGCCTCCAGGGCCACCTGTGCCGAGGCTCAGGCCTGGCGGAGCGCCCAGAGGGCCAAGCTAGAGTGGCGACGGGGCCTGCCACGCATGCTGGCGGCTGCTCTGGATGGAGCAGGCCCAGATGCAGGCTCAGAGGATGCAGAGGGCGACAGCGGTCTGCCTGCGGACCCAGCCGGAATTGGGGATGGCGAATACGCCCACGGCATCTGGGAGGTGCTGATGCCCGCTGCCAGAGCCTGCTGGGCAGCCCTGCGCTGCGAAGCGGGCACTGAGGCTCCCAAGTGCGCGGCGGCTCCACCGGCCTGTGCTGCACTGAGCGCCGTGATCTCCTGGCTCCAGGTGCGATTCAGTGCCTGGTCTGACCGCCTGGAGGTCGCGCAGCAGGGTCTTGTCAATGACCCGCTCCTGCACCTATCTCTGGCGATCTCTGGCGGTCACGCCCGGTTTGTGGCGGAGGAGGCCCTCTGGGCAGCCCACGCCCTCAAGGTACGGATTTAGGGGACTGCACCCTTCTTGCAGTGGCTGCAACGCAGCGATTTGATTGCAACAGTACCCATCAACGTTGCATTCATTGCAGTGCATTGTACTGAGAAGTAGTGAGCTGCTGAGCCGGAGTGCCAAGCCCATCGTGTGTCTATCCCTGCCGCCTAACATAGTGTGCAAGTTGCTGGCTCATCACCCACTGTTGACCTGCCACCTTCAACCCTCGCTGCCATTGCAGGCGTGGCTAGCTGCGGCGGGCGGAGCACAAGGGGCGAGCGATGGGAACTTAGACATGTGTGCCGACATCCAGCGTGCCCTCTCCTGCCTACGTGAGGGTTTGGGGTCCCTGAGGGAGGTGCTGGAGGCGTTGAGCCTGGCTGCAGCCCAGCTGCCGGATGCCTATGATCTGGCGGGGGCAGATGCCAAGCTCTGGGGCTTTGCACCAGGGTATGATGCTCGGCTGGTGCATGACACTACGGTGGCGGAGCAGCGGCAAGGGCTCGAGCAGCTGCAGGCTCAGGCCGCGAGCGTACTGCGCATCCTCGACTGACTCGCAGGGGGTGGTGTTGTGTAAGGCGGAATGCAATTTCAGGTGCAGCACATGGGCTGCAGGGCAGGAAGAATTGTCGAGTCGGGAATCAGCCGAGGGAGTGCTAGGGAGAGGGTCGGTGAGGCATGAAGCTTGGTCTGTGCAATCGCGGCATGGCCGTGCATGCCAAGCAGCCTCTGGAGTATGTCGCGAGGGAGTTGGCTGGTCCAGCTCGAAGCCCTGTAATTCTGAAGCGCAGCAGAGGGCATGCTCCTCATTCGCGCTGGCAAGACCGCCCCCCGCGGCCTCACTCGCGCAGCTTCGCCCCCCGCACCCGCCTGTGCGTCATGGTGAGCAGCGCCAGCAGGGCGGACAGCGGCTGGGTGACGGCTACCTTCCCGCAGGCCACGCCCACGGCCAGCCGGTCGGCGTAGGGCTGCACCATGCGCCGAGTGGCGGGGTCCAGACCCAGCACGGCCAGCACCACGCCGGCGTCGAAGCGGGCCTGGCGCACCAGGATAGACCTGGGAAGGGGGGGGGGGGGGGGGGGGGGGGGCGAGGCGTGCGTCGGGACGAGACGACTTTGGGTGACGGAGGAGGCCCACAACCGCGCTTTTGCCTTCAGCGACCCCTTCATCATGCGTGTGCGGGAGGGCGAGACCGTGGGCGAGCTGCGGCGCCGCGTGCAGGTCGCGCTGGGGGTCGGCGATGAGGAGTTTGCGGGCTGGCGCGCGCTGCTGTGCCCGCCGCTGTCGGCCCCGGAGCCGCTGGAGGACGAGGAGGGGGTGACCGCGCGCCTGGCGCGCGCAGACCTGGAGCGCCTGTACGGCCACCACGACCGCGCCTGCATCGGGTGGGAGCACGAGAACCGGAACCCGCGCAAGACGCACGCACACCTCAACCGCAACGCGGCCTGGTACGGGCAGGAGCGCCAGCTCAAGATCAAGGCCTGAGGTGCGGGCGGGAGCGGTGCGGGGGGAGGGCCGCGCATGCCACACGCGGCGTGGCCGACCATGGCCCAGCCCCTCTGCAGTGTGCTGACTGCGTGCTCTCAGGGCAATGCCCGGCACGCCGGCTGTAAGGCCGTTGATATATAGATCGCCGCGGACTGGTGCAGGTCTGTAGGATCTAAAAAGGGGGGGGGGGGGGGGAAGGG
>NW_011934210.1:249692-273379 GCF_000733215.1 Auxenochlorella protothecoides
AGACATTTGCTGGAAGGAGGAGGCATGTTTTTGCTCAGGGGTCCACCAAGGTCGCTGGGTCAGCAGGCCAAGTCAGAGCATCGGATGCAGGCACCGAATGGTGAGTCCATGAGCTATGCAGGGCGTGGCAGCGCGGCCCCAATACCTTCTTCGCCATCCCCACGACGTCTCAGCCCACCTCTGGAACATGATGGGCGTCATGTGGCCGTCCAGCACCTCCCTGCAGGCCGCCACGCCCTGCACCGCAGCCTGCCAGGCCAGGGGGTAGCCCGGGCGGGTGGTGAGGACTATGCTGGCGACGTCCTCCACCAGCCGGGGCGACGACGCCAGGCGCGACCGTGCAGACTCCTCCCCGCCTTCCACCAGTCGGCGCAGGACCTGTGCACGGCAGTCGGGCGAACGGACAAGGGGGGGTGAGCCGATGCAGGAAGGGCATGCGAGGCTGGATTCTGGCAGTGGAGGCAGCGTCCGGTCTCGTGCGCCAGAACGCCGGCCGACCCATTCCGTTCGCCGGCGAACGTCATCATGCAGACCAGCCCCGCCCATTGCAGGCAGCAGTCACTCTACTGCACCCCATCATCTACATCAAGCTCGGGCCCGGATCGACGCACCATGACGGCTGAAGAGACTGCCTGCGCTTGGTGCGTCATGGCGAGGTAGTCTGGCGCGGTGGCGATGGCAGCGGCGCGGCGGGGACCCAAGGCCTCCACCGACCCGCCCTCCCTGCCCTCGCCCAGTTCGTGCAGCAAGCCTGGGTCCATCTGGGTGGTGAGGTACTCCGAGGCCAGACTCCTGTGCAGAGATGAATGTGTGTTTGTTGGGGGGGGGGTCAGGGTGGAGCAGAGGGAACCGCTGCCAGATGCATACAGGGGAGTTCCTGCTGAGGGGGGTCTGGTGGGAGTCGAGCTCTCTGCATGCCCAGTGACCCTCCCGGCTGGTAGTGCAAGGCCCCAGCATGCCGGGCCTCCTGCCTCTACTTGCCCAAGGCCCCCATTACATCCCAGAGTCCTGGAAATACAAACATGGGGACATTCCAATGGCCCCCCACACGCCCTCCCGCACACACACCGTAGCTCGGAGTAGGGCAGAGTGATGAGGAGGTGCAGGACCTCCAGGAGATCCCCCTCCTCCCAGCACACCGCGCGCGTGGCGGCAGCCATGGGTGAGTTGGGCGGGGCGGCCAGGAGCAGAGCGGCGACGGCCTCCCCCGCAAAGACAGCCAGCAGCGCCCCGCCGGAGACGGCGCCGGGGCGCATGAGCCTCAGGCAGGCGCGCAGGACCTCGGGCTGGCCGGCCGCGACGTACGCCGCCAGCGCTGGCACGGTGCGCAGCAGGGTGCTTCCCACGTGGCACAGCGCCGCCGGCCCCGGGTCGTGTGCGGGGACAGGCGTCCGGGGGACCCGCGCCGCAGCGGCGGGCCAGGCCGAGGGCGCCGCGGAATGCACCGCCCAGAGCACGCGGGCCAGGAGGGGGAGGCAGCCGGCCTCCACCGCAGCCGTGGCCGCTGCCGCGCCGCCCGCGGCGACGGCGGTGCGCAGGATGGCGGCGGCGGTCTGCGCCGCCTCCAGTGCCTGCATCTGCCGCTGGAGGTCGCCGGATGAGGGGTAGAGGTCGTAGGGACAGGACTGGGGGTCCGTGGTCGCGGCTCGCAGGCCATCGTGTAGCACCTGGGGTGGAAGGGAGGAGGGTGGTGAGGGCATGTGGGTGGGGGTGCAGCAGAGGGACAGGTACCCGCACCCAGGAAAGGGCCATGATACAGTGCAGCACTCACCTCCAGCAGGGCTGCCGTCAGCCCCGGCCAGACGTGCATTTGGAAGCCGGGCTGCGCCGAGATGTGCGCCAGGATGGACAGTGCCCGACTCTGAAACTCTGGGACATGGCTGTGCACATCGGCCACGAGTGCCCCCACCTGCGTTCCGGAACGATTCGGCAACAGGCTTTGTGGGAGCAATTCTCGCTGGACAGGACCGGTAGCGCGCGAGGGCATGGCATCCTGGGTAGTTTGATTGCCTGGCGCATACCTGTGCGCTCGTGGGAGGCTCGGAAGTTTCAGACGACACCCGGTCGGTGCTGATGACACTTCCAAAGGCGCCCGATGCTGGGGACTTGGAGGACATCCAATCAGCACGCCAAAGCTTGCAGCGCTCCTGTCACAGGTTGCGAGGCTCGGTGCTGCATCGCACGTTGGTGGAGGTCCGTGGTGTCGAGGACAGGCAAGGTCGCTAGGACAGGACCAGACTTGAGAATCAGTCTTCAGCAGAAATTGAAGCTTTACGTTGAGTGCTCAAGCTCTTCGGTTGCAAAACTGTGCTCGATGGAAGGCGGGACAAAATGCGCAAATACATGCAGGTGAAAGTTCAATACGACGATCGGGGAGTGTGAGTGGGTCCACAATGCTGCCGAGTAGCACATGCAATTTTTAGCTCTTCACCTCCCCGTCAATTCTGTTTTCTTCCTCTTTTTCCAAATGGGATGCTGTTGGCAGTGAGAACAGCGTTGTTGATGTTCGATTTATGGATCTTGTTATCTGACACTCCTGTGTGTGCAATGCTGTATTGCAGCCAGCTGCGGCATTTGCATGCAGAATTCGATCAAACATTTCTTTCTATCGGGCTAGTAGAGAATGGTGGACCATTGCAAGCTTGGAATCTACAGCGCTCATCCTGGCCAAGCAGGTTTCTGTCTCGGCATCACGCATCGAGCGCGGGTCGCCAACAAGGGCCTCCGGAACCGGTCGAGATCGGGGCGTAATCAGGCAAAGCCAAACAACCCAACAGCTTGTATTTGTTGATTGGTTCTGTAGTCGGGAGGTTGCCCCTAGCTCGAGCCGCGAACATCGCAATGGACCAAAGCACCCGGCGACGTGTTAGGCACTTGACGGAACTCCTCTCACCCGCATCTCATCCCCTGGGGTTCGATGAACCGGTGAGAGCCGTCAAGTGTTCATCCCGGCGAAGCTCCCGAGTCTGCGTGCTGGGAGCTGGCGTGGTGGGGCTGACCACGGCCCTCAGACTCCTCGAGCGATTCCCTGGGCTCAACGTCGTCGTTGTGGCCGACAAGTATGGTACCGAAACTCTGAGCGATGGAGCCGGGGGTCTTTGGATGCCCTTCGCCCTAAGTGAGTAGAGGGAACCCCTGTGGAAGTGAGTCTGGCCAGGGGCAGTCCAGAGTGAGGACGCACAGCTCGGGGTCGTAGCCCTGCCCTCACCCAGTAGGCTTGCATGAGTCGTTTTCATATCGGCATTGGCTGCATCAAGCCACGCCCGTCACCCCACGCAGGTGGCGGCCAGGTGGATCTGGTGGCCAAATGGGGAGCTGCCACATTTCAGCACTACATGGATCTGTATCGCACCAAGCACGCTGCCGACGCAGGCGAGCGGTCATGGGAGAAGGGACGGTGAGAAACATTTACTTGCGGAGCGTATAAGCCGTCTTCTGCAAAATTTGCTGAGACTGAATGCGCAGATCCACCTGAAGCACTCCATCTTCCTCCTGCCCCCTTCCACCCACTCCCTCAGGTGTCATGCTGACTGGTGGGTATGACCTCTCGTCGGTACCCCTCCCAGAGGAGAAGCCTTTCTGGGCCGACATCTTGCTTGCCTTCAGACGGCTGGAAAGCAGTGAGCTGGCCGCCTTCGATCCAAGCGGTACATCCGTCGATGGCTATGGATTCACCACAATTGTGACGTGAGGCGGCCAATTTTGGGAAAGGAAGCTCCACTGCACGCGGCATGCCCTTGCAAGCAGAGGGGGAGTGCGGACCTCCTCATGCCTTGAATTTGCAGGGAGGCCAGCGAGTCTGCCCCTTTCCACCGAGCAGGGAGGGGCGACTTTACCTGGTCTGGTTGATGAAGCAGATTGAGCAGCTGGGCGGCAGGCACGAGCGCCGTCATGTCAGCAGCTTGGATGAGCTGGCCGATTACGATGCCGTGGTCAATTGCACAGGTGCGCACGTGGTCGGGTTGCGTGAGCCAGCACAGGGGGCGCAGCCCTCCCCTGCTGCTGGGAGAGGCACACCGACGCCGTTTTGCATCATCAGCCGAGTGCCCCTGTGAGGCAGGCCCACATTCCTCACCCCATCGCCACCACCACTCCTGCTTGCGCTGCAGGCTTGATGGCCCCAAAGCTGGTGGACGGCGAGGAGATGTACCCCATCCGGGGCCATGTCATCCGAGTGCGGGCCCCCTGGGTCCGGCAGTACACGAACAAGGACAAGGACATCTACATCATCCCCAACACCGGTGAGGCTCGTGGGCCTCATACCACCCCTGGGCCCCGCCGCCAGCAGCGGCATGCGGTTGGTGAAGGGGGCCGCATCGCCTGGCTCGGCTTCTAACACCCCTCCCCCGCCGCCCCCACCCATGCCTGCAGACACGGTGGTCCTAGGAGGCACGATCCAGAAGGGGGACTGGGACACTGTCCCACGGCCCGAGGAGCGCGCCAGGATCCTTGAGCGGTGCTACTCCATCCTGCCCAGCCTCAGGCGGGCGCCCATCGTGCGCGAGTGGGTGGGCCTCCGCCCCGGCCGCGCCGCCATCCGGCTCGAGCTGGAGCGCCGCGCGCTCCCGGCGACCGCCGCGCGGCGGGGCACCCTTCCCGTCGTCCACAACTACGGGCATGGCGGGTCGGGGCTGACCCTTGCCTGGGGGTGCGCCGCCGACGCAATGCAACTCGTGCAGGCGGCGCTCCAGCTCTGATTTTTTGCCACACTGTGTCTGTGCTGGTCGACCTCAGATCCCCTTGATCGGCTGCCCCCTGAATGTATGTCGCAATGCTGGATTGCAAGGAAGTGGGGGTACAGGCAACTGCATTGCAAGGTTCACCTCAGGTGCAGACACCGTCAAGCGCAAAGGCTGCCTGCGTCCAGCCTGGCCGGGCCGACCCCTGGGCCGCCCACAGCTCTAGGAAGCGATCCTTGGCGCCAGGCAGCAGCGTCTCAATCGTGTCGTACACTGCCTGGGGCACCGCATGGCAGGGTGATCCTGGCACGGGGGAGGGGTGGGCAAGAGGTTGGCTGCGGTGCTCATCAGTCTGCTCTGACAATAAAGACATGGCATGGTCCACAGTGCCGAGGCCTCTGCCCACTACCCTCCCACCCACCTGCGATGGGCAAGCAGCAGTCGAACAGCACGTCTGGGTTGCGCTGGTGGCGCAGCTCCATCTCGCGTCCGCGGTCTGTGGGCGCAAAGATGGGAGCTTGGCGAATGAGGCTGCGGGCAAATCTTGTCCTGTGGAGCCCAGAGCTACCCACAGCAGGAATGTGCGGTGTTGCAAGACCTGACGTCCAACCTTATACGAGATGAGTAAACGGGATGTTTGCAGTCCGATCCACTCGACCCAATGTACTTTTCTCCAGCCGATCAATCAGAACAACCCCCCCAAGCACCCCGCAGCAACCCCATCAGTACCTGCCCATCGAAACATGTACAGAGTTAGGTGGGAGGAGGCAAAGAAGGGCGACTCCTCCCGAGATACAGTATGATTTGGGGAAAGGTAAACCCATGTCAGGTTTTCGATATACATGAAGCCCCAGCTCACCATCTGCGCAAGTAGGTGGGGTGGAGGATGCACTTGTCAAAGCGAAGCTGTATTATATCAATGCTCCTGCGTTCTGGCATTACGCAAGCCTCTACGCACGTTGTAACCAAGTGTGGATCAGGAACGGCTTTGCACCTCTTGGCGAGAGGGACTGAATGACCCAACCTCCCCTCCTCATAGTTTTGGATGGCTGATGCCTATATACCTGTTGACAGACAGACTGAATGTACTGTTTTGGGATGAACATGAAGACCATTCCCGAGGGTACAAGGTCTGGCAGTGGGAGCGTCGCAAACCTCTGCGCATGTTGTGAGGATCGGACAATGGGCAGTGCGTGCGGCAGCACGGCCTCAACTTGGTGGGGATTGTGCAGTCTAGCCTTCCGCCGTGTCTCAGGTACCGGCTGGTGCATGGCCTCCCTGTGCTCACCTTGAGGCCAGCCCCATCATCCCCACTCTCTACCCACCCAGGGTTGATCAGCGCAGCCTGCACGACAGGATGCCAGGGGATGGCGTGGAGCCATGCTTACACGTCCCGTGGAGAGCACGATTGGCAGTGTTCCTCGCTACCGTCCAGAGTTACGAAAACTGACATGAGACTGCAAGCTGGTTTCTCTCATGCCTCACCTCATATGTGGCTGCTGCGGCCTTGCATTTCAGCCAGGAGTCGTAGGAGACTAGAGGACCCCGCTTCTCCTGCCCATCCACTGACGACCCTACAATCTCAGCATCAGCAGAAGGGTCAGCTGCAATCCAAATACCCCGTGAGCTAATCCCTTCGGCCCCCACAAAACTGTGCTGCGGGAATGTCCCCTGCTCCATTCACGCGCCTGGGCTGTATGGCCTCACTGTTCTTCCCCAGGATAGGGGGAGTGGGGCTGCCGGGATGCGCATGGTGACGACCTCGTTTTTATCGCATACCCTGACTTTCCTCCTCACAAGGGCCTGATGGTGGAGGAATTGGCAGGGGCAGGACATGGGGGCCGGAGCGACATGAACATCTGTCGAGACAGCCCACAGCCACTTGTGTCTTGTTCACCACGACAAAGCCTTGCGGGGCACTGGAAAAGTGGGACAACGACCCACCTGAGAGAATGGATTGTAAGACGTCACTAGTCTGTGTCGGGATTGTGAGGATGGGCGTGCTCCTGTGGTGCCTCCAGGCATTCGCTGCCTGTGTCAGACATTTGATTGTATTTGGAAGAACGGAAAACAAAGGAACAAAATTAAGGGACAGAGGCCAGATCTGAGGTCATGCAGAACCCTGCCGCTGCGGAGAAGACACTTTGCTCAAGGCGCTCCCTACCCACCTGGGTTCTGTGGAAGACCGCTTCACCGCATCTTTCCCGTTCTCTGTGATGAGGCCGGAAGGGGAGCTTAGTAGGATGCGGCCGGGCTGCTGTACCTCAAATTTGTTATTCGGAAGCCGAGCTTTCGTGTGGGTTGCTGAGCATATGTGCAAGGCAAGCTATAAGCCGTCGCCATTTCATACCACTTCATGCATAACCAAGGGGTCAAACTCTGCTTTGAGCACCTCATCACTCACCAGTTGCAGACCAGAATGTTTGGATCCAGTCCTCATCATCTGATACTTCCTCGTCAGAACCATACCTGTGCATCCAAAGGAGGGTGATGATGGTCTCACCGATGAGACATGGCCTCTCCAGGATGTCTGTACAGGCAGTGCAAAGTCTGGGAGCACGAAGCATGAAACGGGAGATTCTCCTCACCTATCCGCATATTGACAGAGAAGGTCATCTATGCTGAGAAGGGCCTCGTTGTCAGCCAGGGCGGTCTTGACATTGAATATGGATGTCTGCAAAGGGTTTCACGTGGTTTTGTAGTGGGTGCACTGGAGGGAGTCTTCTCACCATGCTCCCTCCACCAGACCATGCTTTGATTGCCCAAGGAGGCCATCTGCTCTCCGAAATGATCCACAACCACGGAGCGATTTTCACACACCTGTTTGAAAACTTCCAAGAGCTGTGCATCTGTCAAACACCCGTCTCGGCTCCTCTCCTCCACTGCAGCAAGGATCTCCAGGCCGACAGTATTCACATTCCCTGCCTTCCCCTCCTCCCCAGGGCTGTGTGAGCTGGCCTGTATACGATCAAGGGCCTCGAACTTGGCCATGATCATCTCCGGAGTCTCATCATCCTCGACCTGGCCGCGTTGGGGTTGTGGGGTGGGGGTGCTCGGAATTGATGGAGGGCATGGCTAATACTTCGCCTGACACTGCAAGGCGCACGAGCGTCGCCGCACTCACATAACCGACGTAGTGGACCGCCGATGGCTGACCCGATGCTTGATTCCCACGGCGGGTGCACCGTCTCTTGCTGCGGGCGTCCGCCACGTCCTCTTCCATGATCGACACCCCGCGGTCCAAGCAGTGGATTCTGTTCAGGGGTTAATTTGGAGGACAGCGGGGATCCGAGGGCGTTCAGCAACGCTAACTACGATATGTACAGAACATGCATGCCGTATCGGGGGTGCAGATCGCCGTTTTGCGATTCATACCAACTCCCAGCTGCCCCCAAAACAAACTTTGAAGCCCGCCGAGAGAAAATGTCGACGTGGCGGTCGCGCTCCGGGAGGTGGTGATCAGCGCGGATGCGACACCCATTTACAGGTTGTGGTCCACATTCGATCGAATTGAAGGGATGAGATGCAAGTCGTACTTTCGTTGCGGCGAGTTATAGAGCATCGCCGCAGCTTTCAGTGAGGGGCCTCTGTACAGTGTGCACATGGCCCAGAGGCTTCCTGACTATGTCCCATGAGCTACGGCAAGTGCCTTGTACCTTCGCACCGTAGCATAACACCGAGACCCGCCGATGTTGTCATGCTGAGATCATTGCCTGGGAGGATGATGTCCACAGACAGCATCGGGCTGGCTAAAGCCGCGCTGCGCAGGGATGTCCTCCAGCGCCTGAAGGGCATGTCAATGCAAGACATGCAGTCTGAGAGTGAGTCGGGGGTGCGGGAGTGGCGTGGCATTGTTGAGTCGCGACCACCGAGTCTAGGAATCCCACTACCCAGTTTTCGCTTTCTTGCAAGGTGCTGCCATTGGCGAGCAGGTGGGAAGCTGTACTCTCTTCAAAACTGCCCAGTCTGTGGCGGTCTATGTTGACTGTGAACGGCTGAGGGAGGTGCAGACCGAGAGCATCGTCACTGCAGCGCTGAAGAGTTGCGCCAGGTGACATCTGGGTACTGGGCATTGTCTATTGTTTCTCTGAGGGGAACCAGCACCTGGAAGTCATCATCAAAGCGCGGCTGAAACTCACCCAAATCAAGGGCCAAGCAACCCAGCCCAGCCTTTCATACCAATGCGTGGTAGGGTGTACGTACCACGCGTGCTGGACCGAGACAGCAACATGCATTTTCTGAGGCTGCAAGGCTTGGAGGAGCTGGTGCAGGTTCCACCCTTTGGCATCCGCGAGCCCCCTCTGACAGATGCGGCTGGCGCCCCACGGTCCGACGCTCTTCAGAGCCCTGACCCCCTGCAGCTTGTGAGCATGCACAGAGGGTGATTGCAAGCTGGCGGTGGTGTTGACAGCAGGCTTGACCTCACCCCTGGTCGATGGGCACAAGCTTCTGGGGTTCTGCAGAGTAGTATTTCGAGTGGAAGGTCCCCGCTCCACTGGCATCAACCTCAGGCCTCTTCCCTACGTCTCGCCCTGCGACTCGTAGATTATCATGCCGGGCCTGGCCTTTGACGAGTCCGGCCGCCGGCTGGGCAGAGGTGGGGGGTACTATGACAAGTTCATCACCTCCATCCGCCAGGTGGGCTCGTGTGGACGGGTTAACCAAGGAATATAATTTTACAAACCAGACGGCTGTATGTATCTCACCAAGGCAGCACACGTTCGTGCTCCATGGGTGTATTTTATGACTTTCATCATTCATTGTCAAGTGATGGTGTAGGAATTGACTTGCCCATCTTTGGTGTTCCACACGACACCCCTGTCCAGAGATCTCTGGAAAGGAGCTGGAAGACTCCTCTCCTTGTGGCACTGGCCTTCAATGCACAAATGGTGGACAGCATCCCCGTCGGTCACCATGACGTCCCAGTGGACGTCATTGTCACACCCCGTGGCCCCATCCTGTGCACTCGCCGTGGAGAAGAGGAATGGCCCTAAAATAATGTGGATTGAACTCCTGCAGGTCAACTCCACTGTGCCCCAAGGTTCTCGTTAGGTCGGTTCAAGCACGGTTATGAATCCTGAAGTAGAGGCATCTCGCTGCTGCTTCAAGCACATAGCCTGCAATGCTGTGGGAAGGTGGCATGACTGGTGCCGCCCCCACACCAGCATGTTCCGCGAACACATGCTGCCCGTCTCCGAAATGGCCATCGTCGCAGACCTAGCGTGATTTGATGTGCGGCTGTGCGTCAAGCAGCCTCCTCATCTAATTTCCTTCCATCCTGATCGAAAGTCACCGGGCATGAGACCTTGCTGTCGCTGCAGATCTGTTCGGAGTTTTGAACGACGTGTGTCGGCTGCACGAACAACCTACTTTCATGCCGCCCGATACTCTGCAGGCCTCCTCCACGCCGGCTCGGCATCGCGGAATGAGACTTCAGTACCTCAAAGTCATGATCATGGGCACCATGACATGGGAAATGGCCGTTTGCACACACGTGGTGCATTTGCTTTCAAACACGGGCAGCTGTGGTTGCCGTTCCGACACCCCCCCTAGCTCGAGGCAAACCGACCGGGGTTAAAAGCAGCTCGACTGCACTGCGGACATCCCAAGTCCGCCCGTCCCACGCTCCACTGAATTCCACTCCAACGTTTAATTCAGATCGCCTCGACTCTGGTCGGAGACCTTCGTCATGGATCGCACGATGAAGTTCACCCTGGCGGTGGTGGCGCTCCTCCTCTGCACATGTTCAGCTCGAACATTGAAGCAGGGCGACGAGGAGGCCCCCCCTCCCGGAGCCGCGTTTGCACGTCTCGTCTGGGTGGTACGTGCATTGATGCTCGGCCTTCCTGCATGCTGAGCACCGCGGTGTGACCCCGAGCTGGGAGGCAGGGCTGCCTGCTGCCATAACGCACCCCCCTCTCCCCCTCCGGCAGGCGACCGGCATTCCGTCCTGCCGTCTGGACCCCAAGTTCTTCAGCATCGACCTCGACAAGTGTCAGGGTCTCAGTGAGCTGGCTGAGAAGGTGGCCAAGAACCAGACGGTGGACGAGGTGGTGTGCGAGCCCGAGTGCGCCAACGAGTACAAGAAGGTGGGCAGAGGAGGGGGGTGGGCTGGGTTGGAGGTCTTTGTAAAGGTTACCTGGACACTTGAAATCCAGGCCCACTTTGTCGGGCCCAATTGTTCCTTGGAATTCTGTTCAGGAAGGCGATTGTATCCCTGCAAACAGGCAACCCAGAAAGCAGCCTGTCGTATGCGGTACAGAATCCTCTAAGCCACACCATAGCCTCCGATAAGCCGTCCCATCCCGGGCACCTGCCCCTCAACCCCCTCTCACCCCCCTCCCTTCACAATGCTCCCTCCAGCTGAACAGCCAGTGCGCACGCGACCTGTTCGACACCTTCTCCCGCGACACGGTGGACTTTGCCAACGCCACCCTCCTGTACTGGGGCGCCTGCGCCGCCCAGAGCGTGGCCACCTCCCTGGGCTACCCCCCCGAGCCCACCTCGGTGCTCACCCCCGAGAAGCAGGCCGCGGTCGAGAAGCTGCTGGGCCTCAAGTCCGCTCCCGTCCCGGCACCCGCCCCCGAGCCCGCCAAGACTGCCGACATGACGGCCGAGCAGGCCCTGGAGGCAGCACAGGCCGCCCTCACAGCCGCAGCCGCAGCCGTCAGCTCCGCCTCGGCGGCGACCACCGCCGTGGAAGCCGTCAGGGCCGCCAACGGCCCGTGAATTCCGTGTGCTGTGTGGCGGGGCCTGGCAAGCCGAAAGGGTTGGCCACGCCCAGCACGGCGATGCGAGGAGCTAGGGCTCCTTGTGGGCACCCACTCCAACCACCCCTCTTCATCATGTCCCCGCTCCCCCCGACCCTGATTTCATTACCCCCCCCCCCCCTCCCTCTTGTGTCTATTGGTTTTGCTGCTGTCCTTGTGATGAAATCCTGCACTTGCTGACCCCGGACCATGCATGTCCCAGGGAGCCAAGGTGTGCAAGGATCACATCGAGAGCGGAGTTCGCCCCTCCCATGACCGAATGATGCGCAGAGTAAAAAACTTGCATGCCCAGCCCTCTGTAACCCTAAGCACATGGTGCAATGGTGTGACCAGGGGTAGTGCTCAAGCAGGAGTGGGTCAGAACTTCAGCAAACGGCTCCAGCATTATCCCTGCCCCAGACCAGGCTGGGTCGCAAGGAGCAGTCACACAGCCCGACACTGCCTCACGGCCGTCGATCAAAGGGCGCAGTGTCCCTGAAACACCTGTCGAACACGGCATCCACCGCAGCTGCCGCCTCGCCGGGGCCTCTGCAGTGTGGATTCATGCCCACGCTCAGCTCTGCACGCCTCCTCACGCACACCTGGTGCTGTTTCTGCAAGGAAAAATTGCCCCTCATGACTTCCATCCGATAATTGCAGTCGCCTGTGGGAATGGAGGGTGGCAGTGTTCCAAGGGGGTGCTGGGAAAAGTTGATTGCACACCCAAAGCAGAAAGCTCCCGGCTGGCAGCCCCTGACCCAGCGCATCACCAGCTTGCTGTGGTCCAGGGGCCGCTGCACCATCAAGAAGCTTTCGTGGCACCCCTTGCTGCCCAGTGCGCGCCGCCTGCAGCCCCACCTGAGAGGGAGGCCGCCCGAATCTCGCTGCAGGCATGGTGCTCTAGGCTTGCCCAGTCCAGAGACGCGGCTCGGCAGTGGTCGTAGGCGTGGATGAGCTCATGGGTCAGAGCATTGTCCACCTGTGGGATCGAGGGATGAAGTGATGTGCTCCATCGGAGCATGTATGGCCTCAAGCTCACTGGGACCAAATTACCCCAGCAATTGCTGGTGACCCAGCCCCCGGACATTCCATTTTCAAGCGCAGCCAGCCCATCGACCTACATGCAGGCCTACCAAGCCTGAGAGAGACCCAGGAACCAAGGCAGCATCCGCAATGGCACCAGCACCCACCTCGATCTGACTGGCCAAGTGGTTGTGACAGACCACGACGCCGTCGGGGGGTCTGAAGCCCCCACCCACTTGCGCATCGCAGTGTTCTACCTTTATGAATTCCCGGTCGACCGCACAGCCTGCCTGCGCAATTGAATATGTCACGGTATTGAGGACTGACGCCCATGGGCCAGGGCTGTGCGTGACTGTCCTGCCAGTGCTCACTGGGTATGTCTGTGGTGTCCTCACACGCATGCATCTCCGTCACCACGCCCACCTCTTGCATCTTCTGCATCATGAACTTGACAAAGGCGTTTCTTGTCACGGCGCGATCCACCATCATCTCTCCAACATCGGCAGTAGTTCCGGGCCACTCTGGGTTCTCAGAAGGCTCCGTCATGCTGCTCTGTGCCACCCCGCTGCCACTCGCGCTGGGGCTAGACCCACTGGCTCCCCTGTGCATGCGTTCCTGATTGCTATAGGGGTTGGAGGCGCAATGTTTCGGAGTGTCTGTCCTCAAAGATGGTGTCAATAGTGCTCTCGGTAAGGTCGCGAGCTCTTCTCCACTGCCGCAATGGACATCAATAGCAATGCATTCCGACAACTTCCCTAATCCAATAGGGCGTTCTGTAACACGTAGACAGTTTTCGCGATACACACTCATCCAAGAGACGCGTAGCTTCACGCTTGAGAGGGATTACTTGTCCTCGTCGTCGGTTCACAAGGAAATCGAGCAAACTCGATTTCACAACTAAACACCAGAAGGGGGCTCAACACAACCAAGGGTACCAAAATTGAAGGCAGGCATGCCCAAAGCAGCTACAACGACCGTACACTGAAAGAATGGGACTCAAGGGTGAGGCGATTGGGCGCATTGTATCTGAGCCTTCCGCGCAGGACACCGGGCAAGGCCAGCCGCTGTCTGCGCCTTGCTGTCGGTGTCCCATGGTGTCGCCGCGTGGAGCCTTGGCTCCAGGACGCTGCTGCCACTGGGCCCTCCTGCCCAGGGCCTGGGGAGGCCCGATTCCCGGGGGCAAACACCATCCTGATGCGCTCCGGTGGCTGCCTCTGGGTGCCGGGGACCCGCAGAGCATTGGAGGCCAGGGCTGCAGCCAGACCGCCAAGCCCGGCCGCCGCCAGCAGGCCCCACGCCAGGGAGCCTGCAGGCAGGAGCCTGCAGGCGAGGGCCGTGCCTGCCAGCAGCGGGACAGCGAGCAGGGACCCGGCGCGGATGAGACCCGCCGCCATGCCCTCCTCCGTCCTCAGCCGCCGGCAGAAGGCCAGCAGCTCCTGCGGGGGCCCAGACATGCCGACCAGGAGCAGGGGGCCCACGATGCCAGCAGCCTGCTCGTTCCACCGCAGGCAGGCCAGCGCGCCCACCGCAAACCAAGGCAGCGTGCGCAGCGCGGTCAGCTTCACCAAGTCTGGGGCCTGCTTGGGTGAGTGGGGGCAAGGGGGCTGGGTGGGCCTGGGCAGTACAGGCCGCGACATGCCGCAGCGCACAGGTGCTGTGGTGAGCCACAGGGGCGACACACACGAATGCACGAGGCTCGAAGCCGTGTCCTCAGATTTCATAGATAATGCTGTTCAGCGAGCCTGGGGCAGGGGTCTGGAGGCTTGGGGGGGTAGCTTTGCACTGCCATGGAGGTTCAGAGGGGGCCAAACACAAGGTGCACTGTACAGGAGCTTTGAGGGAGCGGAAGAGTGTGCAGGATAAAGTCAGGTAAGAGTACGGGGACGCTGCTAGAGGCAGTGAGGGATAGGTATGCTCCATATGCGGTGCGGGCGTTATCCTCGGGAAACAGAGCGAGTGATGCTGGGGGTGCGGGAAAACTGCTCGATCGGACTTGGAATGCCAGGTCAGCGGTACCCCTTGGCTCCTGGACAGGGCAACCTCGGTTGGCCACTTCCTCCCCGCCGACGACTCCACCGAGTCGACCCCAGCCCCCGCGCCCCTGCCCCACAACGTGGCCCTCCAGGCTTGTAGGTTTGTAATCACTGGACGAGAGCCTGCGCAGTGGCAGGAAGTGTTCTGAACTCCCCCTCTTCACCCAGCACGTGCCTGGGCTGGGGCAGGCGCCCTAGCGCCTCGCTTGACACCTCCGTCCCCCAGGGTCAGGCCCAGCACGATCAAGGCCAGGGGAGCCTGGAAGGTAGCGAGCCGACCTGCAGCACTCACGACCTGATGATGACAGGCAAGGGAGGCACTTTTGGGAAAGAGGAGACGGCGTCCGCAAGGCTTCCTCTTGATTGCTCATTCCCATCGAGCCCTACACAGAACAAGCATCCAAACGCTTGGCCCGGCAGACCCCGACAGAAAGCCCTGCCGGCAACACCATGGCGCTCACCGATGGGGAGAGGGGCTTCCCCGCAAGCCAGAAGGCGCCGACAACCCCCACCGCAAGCAGGGCCGGGGTGGAGAGCAGGGACCGCAGGGCCGCGCCTGGGCTGAAGCCGCCCACCTCCACCTTCTTGGCGGCGGAGGCGGCCTGGGCGGCCGTGGCGACGGCCAGCGCACACTCCTCGGGCTCCGTGCGCTGACTGAGCTTTCCCCCTTTCCAGATGCCGGACTGCGCCTTCCCAGAGGCCGAGGTCCTGATGCCCCTGCCCTCCGGGACGCCCGCCTGCCACTCCCCGGCGTACGCCGCCCCGCTCTTGTAGCGGTAGATGCCTCGCCCCGACTTGACATTGTCCCTCCACTCCCCTGCACGGTGGGAGGAGGTGAGGGGGCATGGAGGGGGGGCGAGCTGGGCGCTCAGAGATCCAGGAGCATGCCAGAGCCAGAGCCCCAAACGACCCCCAGGGATGCATGAACATGCCCCAGGCCCAATTATGCAGGGCGCTGAGTGCGCCGTGCTCCCGAGGCCATCCCCTCCCCCACCCTGGCCGTTCAGCTCGGCCCCGCCCCTCACCTTGGTACTGGGCCCCAGAGGCATACCGGTATACACCAAAGCCGTCCTTGAGAGCCCCAGACAGCTCCCCCCTATACTTGCCGCCATCGTCGTGGTACAGCGCCTCCGGCAGGGCGTTCCCAGCTCTGGAAAGCGCGGCAAAACCCAGCGTGCGAAGCAGGACAGCATCGAGGGCGGCCAACGTCAGGCCGACGGCGAGGGCGGGGGGTCCCGCAAGCAGGCCCAGCAGGGGAATTGCCAGGAGTACAGGTCCGGTGGGGAGACACAGAGCTACGCTGGCAAAACGCTGACGGAGGGGCTGGTGAGCATGTGTCGCACTGTGTTTGGGGGTCGGGTTGTGGGGGAATGTGGGGATGCTGACTATTAGCACAGATAGGCAAGGTGTCATGGTCAAATGTGAGTCGGATACTTGGCCAAGCTTATTCTAGCATGAAATTTCGCTCTGAGGTAGCCTGGCGACCCTAAACCGCGCTTGCCCGCCCAGCCCGCTGCTCACAATGCGAGGACTGCGATGATGGCCTTGGTGCCAAGATAAAGCGACAGCGTCGGCACCCATGGGTAAGGCGGAAGCGGCCTGCAGGTGGCGCATTGCAGTGTTTCAGGACATGAAACGGTGTAAATGATTTAGCTGATGTGGCTTTGAAGGATGCGAAGAGGGCAGGCTCTGCAGGTACCCCACACCAGCTCAACGAGCCACTTCATCAGGAAGATCCCCAACTGATCCTCTCCACAAAAACTCAGGGTCACTCGCCCGCCCAGAGTGTGCAGGATCAGGGAGGGCAGCGTTATCTGCGAGACGAAGCGCAAGGCCACCTGGGGAGTAGGGTGGGAGGCGGACCCACCAAGTCAGCCGAGGAGCGACGTACATGACTAGCACTCGTCAGACACCCATATCATGACATAGATTTCCGTCGCCCTCCCGTTATAGGATTACCTGGACATCCTGATCCTCAAGCAAGGAGGTCCTCCGCAGCACCAGGCCCACAGCGGGACCAACCGCGATGCTGCCAAGCAAGGTCCGCAAGCCTTCCATCGGAGGCTTTTACTTTCCCAAACGCCACATTCTTTCGATATGTTGAGTGAAATCTGTGCAGCGGCCCTCGATGCTGTGATTCAAGCATGCGCGCATGGACTACGGTGCTGGAGTGGCTGCATGCTGCCCATGTGCGTCCCCAGCACGGATGATGCTGAGGCGCCCCCAAACACTCTCCGTGCCCTGAGCACAGCGACAGCCTTACACCATGCTTCACAGTTCTCGTAGGCAAGGCATGCCTTATCAGGGCCACGAGGTGAGCAGCGCGCCGCCCCGCGCCCTACCACTTGCCCCACTCGTCCTCCTGCGCCGTGGCGCCGCGGCCGGCGCCTGCGGTGGGGGCGGCGGCGGCGGGCGCACGCGCCGGCGGCGCCGACGCCCACTCCTCCTCCCCGCCCCACTGGCCGTCCGCGCCGGCGTCGTCGAAGCCGCCAAAGGCGGCGGACTGCTGCGCGTGGCGCTGGCCCTGCTGCCCGCCGCCGCCGCCGCCCTCGGAGCCATAGCCGCGCCGCTCCTCGACCTCGTCGTCGGCCGCGGAGGCAGGGCGGTAGCCGCCTCCCACGGGACCGTAGCCGGCGCCGGCATGCGCTCCGCCGCCCAGCGCGGGGGAGGAGGCGGAGGCCGCCACGCGCCGCGCGCCCAGGTCCACGCGGTACCCGTTGGCGGCGGCGGTGGCCTCCAAGGAGGAGGCGGCGCTGGCGTATGCGCTCTTGAGGAAGCCCCAGCCGCGGCTGCCCACCTCGCGCGCCCGCTCTGCCGCCGCCTGCGTCTGATCCTGGATGCCCGCCTCCTGCAGCCGGGCCTGCGCCACGACCGCCTTCTCACGCGCAGTGGCGGCCGCGGCGGAGGCCAGGGACCCCAGCCCAGACAGGCCCTTGCTCAGCAGCTGCGTCATGTCCTCCACCCCGCGCTCGCCACCTGCCCCTGGCTGCGGGCCGGGCGTGGAGCCGAAGCCGACGTACTTCCCGCCCTGGCTGGGGGGAAGGTCGGAGGGGCGGCCCGCGTTCTCCGCGACGCGGCGCGCGAAGAAGGTGTCCTTGCTGGCGGCCGAGGCGGCCAGGGCGGAGGAGGAGTAGTTCCCCGCGCCGGAGCCGTTGGAGAATGAACCACCTGCGACGGGGGCGGGGGAGGGGGGGGCGGGCGGCGGGCTTAGAAAGCGGTGAGTCTGGGAAGCAGGCTTGCAGAGGGAGCCCGGGCCACTGGCTCACCATCCAGGCACCCAAGGCTTCCTGTGCCGTCTTGCCCCACCAGGACGATAGTGCTGCCCCATGTGACCCAGAGCCTTGCAGTTTCTCAGATTATTCCAACCCCACATCGTGAAGAGCTGGGCCTCCGCCCCCAAATCGCCCTGGGCGTCACCCGGTTGCCCCTTCCCCATCCCCCTCTGCATACCTCTGGAGCCCGGGCGACCGCCAGAGCCAGTGCCGCTCGATTCCTGGGGCTCGTCCCAGCTGTCCCACCCCGCGCCCATCCCCCGGGAGGCCACGTTGCCGCTGCTCCCCTCCCCCCGCCGCAGCGTGCCCGAGGCGGAAGAGGGGAGCGGGGGGCGGGGGGGGGCGGCGGCGCGCGCCTCCGCAGGGGAGGGCGGCGTGTAGGCCTGCCCATTCAGCTCGGCCTTGATCTTCTCGCGGTAGAACTCCGCGGCCTGGGAGTTGTACTTTTCCCGGATGTCGGTGTGCTTGGTCACGCCGTACTTGCCGAGAAAGGCGTTGCAGGCGCCGTTGCCGCCCAGTTGCATCCGCTTGAGCTGGTCGGGGTTCCAGGCATCCATGGTGACCGACCTGAGGCAGGTGGAAGGGGTAGAAGGGCACAGGTGACACCTCTTCCAGGGAGACCACGACACTGAGCCCGGCCCAATGTCGCGGCGAGCGCCACAGGCGGCCGTGCTACCAGCACAGGGCCCTAGTACGAGTCTCTCTGCACTGCCAGGCCCCATTTCCCCCTTCCCAAGACGCACACCTGACAAAGCTGATGTGCACCCCCAGTCCGCGGTGCTTGCCGCTGCACTCCAGGCACATGAAGATGCCATAGGAGACAGAGGCCCACTGCGGGTTCTTGGTGTCACAGTCAACACAAACCTGCACCGGAGTATGGGCGTGTTGGCTGGGAGCACGCGCACACAGGCTGACACGAACCCACCAATACGGCAGCCGGTCTAAGGCTATGTGAGGTGAAAGTTATGCTCGTTCTCATAATCATGTTCTTACCTTGTTGTCTGGCCTGCTCTGCAGCTCCCGCAGGATGCGCAGTGCCTCGGGCTGAGCCATGGCTGGGGTCCCGGCCAGGGAGGAGCCTCGCACACTCCCTGTGCAATCCTTTGGGGTGATAAGGGGCCAACGCAGGACCAGGGCGCCCACGGGCTTTCGAAAGGAGCGCTGCGGCCAAGTACAGTTCCCGAGGTGGTTGGGAGTGGGATGGACGGGGGTTCGGCCCACTCTCCCGCCACCACACGGAGAGGAGGTGAAAGCTGGCAGGGCGAAGAGATGGCCCTCTACACCGTTAATTCGAGTTATCAGGGCCTCCTGTTCACCAGAACAGTAGCATCAAGGTCAATAGAGGCTCACAATTGGTAGCAAGGTGATATAGGGACGCCCAGGCACGACTTACATGGCAGACCTCTGGGATTGTTTCGGAAGCCTTACGGATGCCAGTCCTGGTGCGGTGGTGTGGTGACGGGACGCGACCCGATCAGATCGTGGGTCAAGGTCTGTTCTTGCAGATTCAGTGACGTTTCATGCAGGAATGCTCCTGATGCAAGCGGGGGGCTCATCCGCTTCGGATCACCCCTTTGCAGAGACATCGAGACTGGGGACAGGCAAAGAGCCCACAGGCCAGCAGACCGTGGCAAGCGGGGTTTGTAGACTGGGCCTGGTCTGCAAGCATTCGGTCTGGAGGTTGTGGGGCTCTGTGTACCACCCATGGCGATTGCACCCTTCTGCAAGGCGGGGATGCAATGCAACACAACCCACTCCTCATGCACAGGACGTGCTGTCCAGTGGCAGCGATGATGAGAAACTGGCCCAAAGCACAGCGTACATTGCCTCCTGTGTACGGACGCGGCGCTTGCCCCTGCCCACTAGCATCGAGCCCAAGAAGCGCAAGAAGGAGTCACCAGAAGATCATGAAGAGCCGGTCAATACCAAGAGTCTTCGCCGTCCCAAGACAAAGGCAATCAGCAGATCACTGTCAGCCCCTATGCGGAGGGAGCCAACCAAGATCAGGGAAAGGCGACGGCCTGAACCGACCCTGGACCCACGCTCATCCAACCTGTTGCATCGCATCAATGCATTGAGGGGTGATTTGATCCGCCAGTTTGACGAGGATGTCCCGGCTCAATGTGATGCCCCTGCTCCAGGTGGATGGGAGGGCAGGGAGCACTGCTTGCACCACAACGGGTGCTCCTTTCGGGGGATGGTGGCATGGTTTGGTATCACAACAGCTGGCCTCCTGTGATCCTTGTGGTTGGGGGCGGGGCCGTCACCCTTCCTGCATCCTTCCAGAAGCTGTCAAGCCCGTGTGCAGCCCTCCAAGGACAAACGCACACTCCCCTCCGCGGGATGCGAGCGAGGAAGACCGGCTCATGCTGACTGTGGAGTGTCAGCAGGGCAGGAAACGGATGCGGATGAAGAGGCTAGACCCTTTCTCCAAGCTGTTCGAGTCCTTTGAACGAGTGGCGCGGGAAGAGGTGCGGTGGGGGCTCCCTGTAAGCGTGGATGCACCCAATGCCCCATGGATGGGAGTGAACCACTTGGGGGCGACGGAATGCGTAGATGGGGAGGAGGGCACGTGCGTGCCAGCCCCAACCAATTCAAAACCCCTTTCCATACACCTGACATACTCCACCACCATAGCCCGTGTGCAGCCCTCCAAGGACGAACGCACACTCCCCTCAGCGGGATGCGGGCGAGGAAGACCGGCTCATGCTGACTGTGGAGTGTCAGCAGGGCAGGAAACGGATGCGGATGAAGAGGCTAGACCCTTTCTCCAAGCTGTTCGAGTCCTTTGAACGAGTGGCGCGGGAAGAGGTGCGGTGGGGGCTCCCTATAAGCGTGGATGCACCCAATGCCCCATGGATGGGAGTGAACCACTTGGGGGCGACGGAATGCGTAGATGGGGAGGAGGGCACGTGCGTGCCAGCCCCAAGCTCTCGGTCCAGGAGCAGTGTCCCCTGTTGTATTCACAGGGCTGGCTCGACTCTGGCGCTTTACGCTTTGTTTTTGATGGCGAAACTGTTGCGGGAACCCTGTCACCTAGGGACCTTGATTTGGAAGGGGACGAGGTGATAGAGGCTTACCCCTTGTGACTGGCAAGTTTGTGAGGACGCGAGGCCAGATAGGCACCCCTGATTCCCGGCTCAAACTGTGCCCCTCACATGCTCGCCCCTGAATACAGGGTTGCTCGTTGCACCGTGAAACATGTTGCTGTTGAAAGTACTACTGCCTAGAGTTGAGCTCTTATACATCCCTCACAACGCGGAAGCCTTTCATGCCAGGCAGGCGCTGGTTCGTGCTGCTAAGATTGTGGAATCGGGTTACTAACGGCATCGCTGTCATCATTTAACACATGTCTTGAGCACTGTAGCATAATAATTTTCGACTAAACCGGAACAGATGTGCGTTGCTCGTCGCCCTGGATGTCCCTGCCCAGGCCAGACTCTACCAAGCGGATTCAACAAATCCGACCGCAAGACTGCCGCCGCGAGGTCAAAGCACGAGGAAAGCTTTGTGGTTGTACGAGCGGACCAGTGTCAGAGGGCAAATGTCGTACTAACCAGGGCGCCTTGAAGCCCACGTAATCGCAAGGAGACTCGAAAAGCCGGGCACCAGTACTTCACACTCGGATTAGACGCCACAAATGCACCCTGAAAGCAAAATTAACTGCTTGAGTCCATAGCTCACGCATCATCATCCAAGTGACGAGCACCAGGAGGATCCGAAACTGAAACGGGTAGGGAACTATCCGCAGATACCTTCTTCGCACAGGCTGATCCGCGTGGCGAGCTCTTCCATGGACAGTCGTCGACCAGCCTTGCACACAAAATTGCAAGATTTTTGTATCCCAAACTTTTGAGACATAAGCAGTCAAATCGCACTGGTCGGTCTGAAGTGCTCTCATGGCAGGCCAGTTCCATCCGGTGGGTTGGGTCTCACTCCGGTTGGTCCGGAGCGCAGCCAGGTATTATCCCCCAATGCCCAGGGTTTTAGGAAAGCCTCCGTTACATCGGGGACTGCGTGAGTTTCCACATGACCATGCTAAAACGGAGAATAATATCTCAAGCAGCTATCGGCTTGTCGAACTTGAGTCTTTGGTGGAGTACTGGGCGACCGGAACAACCCAGAGCGGTCGGTCATTCGAAGCCCTCCGCAGTCTTCGCCATGTTCAAACCCGCCCACCGTGGCCTGTGGCTCTTCGTGTGTTCGCTATTACTCTCACCACTCGTCGTCAAAGGACATGGTACCCTTGTGTACCCGATGTCGCGCAACTACATCGCAAACAGTGATTATTGCCCCCACTGCTTGAACGCCGGAGGTGAGGTATGAGCCGCAGCTCTTACTGGGCCATAGATTTGGACTGGCTGGTTCCAGTGCAGGTGCTTTGGTGATTTGCAGAGGAACTTCATGTTTTACACAACATTACACCCCCCCCTGTGCTGCTGACGCTGTCCTTGTCCACAGGTGTCCGAGCTGTGCGGATAGGAGACCAGAAGTGGCCGGTGGGCCATCATGGGCTCTGTGGCGACAACTACTCACTGGCCATGCCCAGGCCTCATGAAGCCGGTGGAAAGCACTACACGGGACAGATTGGAGGTGCGAACAAACTGCCTTTCCTCAGATTGGAGGAGATGAAGACTACTGGGGGTGGTTGGGTACAGGTGCATGCCTTCGGTGTTCAGTAGCTAAAGGATCAGACCAACTATTAATCAGCCCTCTTTCGTCCTCATTTCGAACCAGCTTGGTTTGGTGAAGAGTCTGTTGCTCAGGCCTTTGTGAATGCAGTACGGTGTTGGCCGACCACCAGCCTCGCCACTGTTCATTGTGCAGGGACCTTCAGGACCGGCTCCATCATGCCCATCTACGTCACCGTGTCCACGTTCCACATGGGAAACTTCATGTTCCGCATCTGCAAGATCAGGGGCAACACCATAGCTAACGAGACGGCTCAATTGACAGAAGAATGCTTCAACGAAAACATACTGGTGAGTCGCCAGTCTGAGTGGTGGCCATGGGCTTAGGTATTGCCCAGAACCTGCCCCCCACCAAGCATTGCCCAGTCCAGCACAGTCGAAGGGGTGTTCGTGCTGATGACTCTCTCTCCACCTCGGCTCAGCCAGACTCAGCTCATCCGCATGGTGCAGGCCCTCACCACTCAAAATTTCTTTCCACCCCTCCCCGTGCACCCCATGCTCCAGACCCAGGCCAATGTTCCCGGGCAGCAGAACGTGAGCGACCCCTGGTATCACACGGGGTACATGGAAGCCAGCTCCTACACGCTCTACTTCCAGCTCCCTGCCAGCCTTGAGTGTGACGGGGTGACGAGCAAGTGTGTCTTCCAGTGGTACTGGCTCACCGCAAATTCCTGCATACCCCCCGGTGAACCAGCCGAGTATGTATTGGATCCCCTCCTTGGCACCTGCAGTGTGGTGAACACTTACCCTGAAGAGGTGGGGCGTCGGGGTGGGGGAAATGGGGTGATAATGTGTTGCAAGTCCCCAGCCCTGCATGGCACATGTGCACAGCCAGTACAGATGGCACTTCTCAAAAAGACTTACCAGCCCGCCCGCCAGAGACCATGCTGTTCAAGGACTGTTCTGTGCCGCACATTCTCATCACGCCTCCATCCATTATCCCATGCAGTTTTGGAACTGTGCCGACATTACCATCACAGACACCGCAGCTGCCGGTGGCCCCCCACCCCCCGCCTCACCTCCGCCCGGAATTGCCTCACCACCACCTCCCCCTGCCCCGCCCAAAAAGAGAAGCCCGCCTCCCCCTCCCAGCAGCCCTCCCCCTCCACCAGAGGAGTTGTCCCCACCGCCACCCGAGAAGAGTCCACCCCCGCCACTCAAGAAGAGTCCCTCACCCCCACCACTCAAGAAGAGCCCCCCGCCCGCTCCCAAGAAGAGCCCCCCGCCCGCTCCCAAGAAG
>NW_011934211.1:0-729 GCF_000733215.1 Auxenochlorella protothecoides
CCCTCCCCCCAGGCTGTACGAAGGATACAACCTGCGTGCCAAGTTCAAGGGGCACGCCAACCGCTCCACCCAGATCAAGGCGTCCCTCAGCCCCAGCTGTGACACTGTCATCTGCGGCTCCGACGACGGCTGGGTGTACCAGTGGGCGGTACCCTCCCGGCCCGGTGCCCGGCCCGAGGACGCGGTCGTGAAGGTGGGCCAGGTTGTCAGATCGCAGCATGCAGGAGCTCAAAGACTCCAGTGTCCCTGCCGGCTACATCCAATCCCCAACCGCTGTGTGCCTCGCAGGAGAAGGTGTTGTCCTACGAGTGCTTCCTGGCCGCGTCAGATGTTGTGACGGTGGCCATGTTTGCTCCCGAGCGGGCGCTGGCCACATGGCCGACCCAGCCTGGCAAGGGTGGGGCGGGGGTGGCCACCCCCCGTGTCATCCTGGCTGCAGGCTATGGAGGAGAGATCAAGGTCTTTGAGGACCTCCACCAGCCCTGAATTGATCGACCATGGTTACAGTACCCCTTTCTCTTGCTACAGCAACCCTTCTGTAGACACAGATTGACACAGCCATGGCCTTTTCCAGGAGGATGGTGGTGTTTAATAACACCAGGGTTGTTTTGGTGGCGAGATTCTTAGGCGCCGAAGCCGTACAGGGTGCGGCCCTGGCGCTTGAGGGCGTAGACCACGTCGAAGGCGGTCACGGTCTTGCGGCGGGCGTGCTCGGTGTAGGTCACGGCA
>NW_011934212.1:0-329 GCF_000733215.1 Auxenochlorella protothecoides
AAATGGAAGGTTGAAGTCTTGTTGCATCCCTAGTGCATCCATCCTCTCATCCCAGAAAGTCTCCAGTACACTTGGCATCGTTCACAACACCATCACAGAGACGATGTTGACTGTTGTGGTGCAGCTCGGCATGCGGCTGAGACCCTGCACAGCACTGACACATGGCTGCAGGAGTGACTAGAGCAAGCTACATGCACGCACACAAGACAGCACACAGTGTCTACTAATCTTGTTTCTTTGGCACTTCATTATCCTCATGTCGCCAACCCAATGTGCGGAGTGGCACAATCTCTCTAGACTGCTCATCCTGCATGTCAACACAACAGATT
>NW_011934213.1:0-57934 GCF_000733215.1 Auxenochlorella protothecoides
CCCTCCTCACCCCCCCCCCCCCCTTCCCCCCCCCACTCCCCAAACAAACCCAGGTCGTGCCGCTCGGCGCCGTCCATAAGGGTGAGCAGCTGGCCCACCACCCGCGCCTCATGGGGCCGCTGCGGCGAGCGCCGCCCGCACAGCGCGTCTGCCTCGTCCAGCAGCACGATGACGGGGCGAGAGGGGTCGGCGGCCGCGGCGGCCCGCGCGGCAGCGAAGATGTCGCGCAGCCGGCGCTCGGACTCGCCCAGGAAAGAGCCGATGACGTCGCCGGGGTCGACGCGGTGCACGGCGGCCCCCGTCTCGCGCGCGACCTGGGCCACTGCGGCCGTCTTGCCCACGCCGGGCGGGCCATGGAGCAGAACACCCGTGGGGAAGGTCACGCCAAGGTGAGCGGCCTCTGCCCGGTACCGGATGGGCCAGTCCACCACCTGTCAGGAGGGGGGATGTGTGCGCGTGTGTGGTTTTGTGTATATATTGGGAGGTGAGACCAGGGTTGCCTTGGGCAGAACTAGCACACAGTCAGGCAGGCGGCCTCATTTTTCGTGCCCATGTAGCAGGCAACCCTGCAAGTCAGGCAACCTCGAGTCACCTCACGCAGGGCATCTAGCACGTCATCGATGCCGGCCAGCTCCACGGCCTGGCATCGGGGGCTCGAGGAGGCCTGGGAGGGGGTGCGGGACCGGTCCTGGGTCACGGACAGGCCCCGCAACCCGCTGGCCAGGGACTCCGCCATGCAGGTGGAGGCGGCGAGGCCTTCAAAGGAAATGCCACATTTTGTGGGGAGTCGAATAAGCTGGTTCTGATTGCGCAGAAACAGCACGATGGAGCGACAGGCCTCTGCTCACTGTCGACAGTATGTGCTGTCCGCGCGCGAGGAGACCGTCCCCGGGGTTCTTCACGCGCTGCTGATCGGCAGGGGCTGCAATGTCACCCTCCCGCAATGCACCGCCGGCTTCCACTACCCAACTGAGAACCTCGACTGCGTTGACGGCGAGGGCCCACCTGCTGGGAAGGATTCCCTCGTGCCATTCAAGCGCTCCCCTTCTGGGTCGGCGTTGTGTCCGAACCAGCAGGCGAGTGGAGCTGCCCCATGGACGCCAACGGATAGTCCACTCCTTTCCCACTCCTTATACAAACTATAACTAGATGTTGTCACGAATACAGTGAGCGGCATGACGTACCCACTGCGACGGTCAAGGACCCGAAGTGATCTCCCCTACCTCGGCCGCCGCTTCGGTCGTTGGAGGGCGGAAGAGCGGTACACATGTGCCATCCTAATGGCATGCTCCTTGCTACTGGCTGCGAGCAGTCTCTGGTGGATTGGGCTGGGGGGCTGGGCCCCGACGTCCAGCCAGGGCCACTGCCCTACCCCCCAGAACAGACTCCTCACCGCACAGGCCACACTCGACACCTTGGCAGAGCTCAAGTATGACTTGACAGCCTTGCACGAGCGGCGAGTCGATCTCCTCTCTTCACCAGAAATTGCTGCAGGCGCTGGTTGCAATTCATCAACATTTCTCTACATAGGTGGGCACCGGCGTTGGATTGATATTCTTGTCCTCGTGTCTCAAACCCCTGTCTAGGGAAAGGTCCTGGCTGGCTGGAGCTACAGGCGTCTGCGATGCTGGTTGGCTGCTCCGGGCCAGGGGTTGATCTCGTTGCATTGACTCCTGTCGCACTCCCAGTCACCGCACGAAGATCCCCATCAAAGATCACGCATGCGGTGGGGAAACCCAAACATGGTATCGATCGCGCCCGTCCGCACTCCGATCCCATCACAAACCCGCAGGCATCTTCTCCAACCCTGAGGCGAGGCACCGCCGCACTGCACAGCGACGGTCATGGATCTCGGCATCGGCGCATGTCCCCGGGCTGATGGTCCGATTTTTAATCCCCGGCCCCGGCCCAGATGCAACCTTGGCACAGGAGGCTGACACCCACGGCGACGTGGTGATAGTCCCACCAGCCTCAGACGGGTGAGTGCATGGGGTTGGCTGGGGCTGTCTGGGGATGCCATGGATGGATTGGTGGGACTCCCACGCCACGTGCATTGTTCCCGGGCTCCATCCCAGCGCAGACACGGGCTCCTCTGATACTGCCTGGACCTGGCAAATTCCAAGGGGGGTGGATGCCGGCATGCCATGCCCACCAACTGCAAGCATCTGTAGCTCTGGCCTGATCATGTACAGTCCCCGCAGCATCAGGGCCCACCCAGGGCATCTCACGCACAGCCACGCATGCACGGCATGGTCCCGCACACTCACCTGCTCCGGCCTCCTCTGCCTGCAGAACACCCCCATTCAGGACACACGCACTGCTGGCCGAGGCCACCACGGCACATCGCGCCACATTTGTCATGAAGGCGGAGGACTCGACCTGGGTCGACCCTGTTGGGATCATGCAGGAACTGCTCTCCCTCTGCATGTGAGGGGGCCGGACATGGAAGGGTTCCAGGAGGAAACTGCGCTTGGTTGAATTTGCGTGCACTACAGAAGGAACACCGGCCAGACGTTGGGCAGCTGGCTGGGGGTGACCACCCTCGTCCCTGGCTCTGCCTGCCCTCTGCTACCCCGTGACCAACCCCTGCCCCACCGTGGCCCCCACACCTGCACGCATGCCCAGCAATGCGCTGTTTGACCCCAGTCCCACCTCCGCACAGGTCGCCTGGCTGCGAGCATGAGCGGCTGTACCTGGGGCGGGAGCAGCGTCCCACCGCCTCCCTGCAGGAGAGGGTTGATGTGACGGGGCAGCCACCGCGGCGACGGGGCAGGGTGGACGCCGTCTACGCCGCCCACACCTCCCTTTCTTCCTACATGCCCTACATGCTGGGCGGGGGCTACGTCCTGTCCCGCGACCTGGCGCAGCTGGTCCTGGAGGTCAACACCCATGCCAGCGCTGCTCCTGGGTGAGCTGTTGTTTGAACGGGTGTGCAATGGTGGTGGCACATGGCTATGGGGTCAGAACCTGAGCCCTCCCGCGGTGCCCGCTGCGAGATGGGGCTCGGAGGGGCAGTCCCCTGCATGATGGCGCCACAGCGGTGCTCCACGGACGAGACTGCGGGAGGGGACTCCCTCTGGCCCTCTGCCTGCTCGATCACTGTCGCGCGCCGTCTCACACCGCGCGCCGCCTGCCAGGTCACACATGACCGATGCCTTGCGCTCTCCTCCCCATCAGGTTCCTCAAGCTCCTGCCCAGCGAGGACGTTTCCATCGGCGTGTGGCTGATGAGCGTGGACCTGCGCCGCGTCGACCAGCCCCGCATGCTGGAGTCGGCGGGCCCCGACGTCGATTGCTGCTTTGCGAGCGGCAATGCGGCGGCGGAGGCCCCTGAAGAATTCGTCGAGGAAGGCGGCCAGGCCTCTGGAGTAGATGCTGCAGCGCATGCGACGACCTCCCCGGCGCCGGGCGCCGCCCTGCCGTTGGGCGCGGAGCCCTGGCCCTGGGACGGGCCCCTGCCCAGCCCCACGGTGGACGTGTGCGCGGTTAGGCCGCTGGCGGCGCACCCGGTGCTGGCGCCGCGCGGCATGGCCGCGCTCTCCGCGGCGACCAGGCGCTGCCGCATGGAGGCCGCGCTCCTGCGCCGCGCGGCGCTGCTGGCGGGGTCGGTGGCGCGGGCGCGCGCGGCGCACGAGGCGGCGCCCGCCGCCCACCCCGGCGTCGCGCGCGTCTCCGGCGGCGGGGTCGACGCCGCGGGCCCGACAGTGCTGGGTGCGCCGGGGTCGCGGCCCTGGTGCCCCGACGGCTCCTGCCTGCTGGCGCTGCGAGCCGGGCCGCGAGGTGACGGCGCCCCGGCGGTGGGCGTCCTGCAGCGGCCCGCTGGGACGGCGCGGGACGGCGCCGGCGGCGCGGCGCCCGACGCCGGCTGGGCGTGGCAGCATCTGGACACCCTGCACCGCGGGGTGCCGGCGGCCAGCGTGCTGCTGGGCTGGGTCGGGGGCTCGGCGCGGCTGCTCGTCTTCGCCGATGCCTGCGCTGGAACGGCCAGGGGTGGGGCCGGAGGGGAGCGCAGCGGGCACGCGACGACGGATGGCGCGGCGGGCGCGGACGACGATGCCGCCGGCGGTGCCGCGCCGCTGCTGGCCATGTGCGCGATACTGTACGACCGGCGCCAGCTGGCGCGCAGCCACAGCCTGCCGGGCTTGCCGCTGGCGCTGTCGGCCTGCGGCACGCTGCTCGCGCTCGCCGCCCCGCACCCCCTCGAAGGTGGCCTGTGGCTGGCGCGCGCTGCCGGGCGCCGCAGCGTGCAGTTCGCCAGCCCTGCGTCCCTGGCCGCCGCCGCGGGAGCAGCGATGGGCTTGGACGGCGCCGACCGCGCCTGCGCAGGGCCGATGAGGCCGCGAGAGGTGCGGTTTGCGCCGGGCGCGGCGTCGCTGGCGTTCCTGGCGGACGCCGGCGGCTGCGACAGCGGCCCCGAGGCCGCCACGGCCTTTGTTGCGCGGGTGCCCCGGGCGTGGCGGGACGCTGGGGCAGGGGCGGTGTGGGGCTCGCCGCCGACCCGCCAGCTGGTAGCTCTGCGCTTGCCCGAGCCTCCCCTGGCCCTGGCCTACCGTGCAGAGTGAGCGGGGTGCTTATCAGGGCGGCGGTGGGGCAAGGGTCTATCTGAGAAAGGTTGAGTGTCAGCCTGTGGGGATGGGCTGCCTTTGATCTACTTACCATCCCAGGATGCACTTTGTGCTGGCACGGCACAGTTGGGTCCAGCTGCAAGACCACCGATTCTAGTGAGAGCATGGCAGCAATGCCCACCATGTATGCTCCAGCTCAACACCTATGCCTGGCGTGCATGTGACTGAGCAGGCCTCCCTCAACCAAAAATCCCCGCCCCAGGAATCTGCTGATCGTGTGGACAGCAACAGGCGCCTGGCAGGTGAGGCTGCCGGCCAACTTCGCCGACGGCCTGCCCCCGACCCGTAGGCTGGCGGGGTCAGAGGCCGCAGCGGCTGGCGCGAGCCCGGCCTCCTGTGCCATGTCCCCAGACCCGACCACAGACCGGCTCCTCCTGGCCAGCACCGACGCTGAGACCAGGGATGTGGCACAGGAGCGGCGACGCTACGCGACGCTGGACCTGGGCACAGGCCGCCTGCGCCTCGTCGGCGAGTACTCGGCCGGCGTGGGCCTCAGCGGGGGACCCCTGGACAGGGAGGGCAGCCCAGCCCCTTCGACCACGCAGCCCCCTGCCCCCGCCGCCTTCTGGAGCCCCGACGGGCGCAGCGCCGCCTTCGCTTCGCCGCACTCGGGCGGGGGCTGGCAGGTGTACGTCGCCTCGGGGGTCGGGCGGGGCGACGATCCCGGCGACGGCGACGCCGCCGGCACCGTGGCGGGCGTGACCTCGCATCCCACCCCCCTGCCCCCGCGCTCGGTGTTCGTGGAGGTGGGGGCCGGGGCCGGGGCTGGCGTGCGCGCCTTCCGCGCCGCGCGTGGCGCCGAGGGCTGGCAGGTGCACGCCTGGGAGGCGGCACCCGCCGCGCTGCGCGTGCTGCGCGACGGCCTGCCGCTGGGCGTGCAGACCCATGGTGCGGCGGCCTGGGTGCGGGACGGCGAGGTTGCGCTGAACCCACTGCCCGCCGCGCAGGGGCCGTCACCCGGCTGGCTGGCGGGCGCGTGGCTCGCCGCCTGGGGTGCGCCGCCCCACCCCGCCTCGCTGTTCGGGCGCGAGGCGCCCGGCGCGCCGCGCGAGTCCGTGCCGGCCCTCGATTTTGGCGCCTGGCTGCTGCGCACGCTGCGCCCCGGCGACCGCCTCTGGCTGCGCCTGGACGTGGCGGGCGCGGAGCTGGAGCTGCTGGCGCAGCTGCTGCAGGACGGCAGCCTGGCGCGGGCGGGGCGGGTGTCGGTGGCCTGGGGCGACGGCGTGCGGCCCCTCAGCGGCCAGCTGGCCGCCACCTGGCGCAGCGTGTTCGACCTGCTGGGCGTGGCCTGGTCGGACCCCGGCTCACCCGCCCTGGAGCCCTGAGGGGATTGTCGGCCGTGGACGTACATGAACCCTGCATGTGTGTGTGCGCTGGTGCGCCTGCACGACTCGACACTGTCCTTGTGGCAGCCCCCCCCCCCTTTGTATAAGTACACCATTCTCCTTCTGTTCCTCCCCTGACGTATCGGCGCCAAGCTGAAAAACCACAACTTCCTGTCCCACGCTTCAACCTCCAGCATCGCCGTTCCGGTTTCAGGGGGCAGTGTCGCAGCAGGACAGGGGTATAGAGCAGGGGGAGAGGGGGGAGGGAGGGGCTGAGCGTCGGCCGCGCACCGCGTGCCGCGGGGCACGCTCGCGCAGACACAAACCGGGGCTGCCCTAGTTGCGCAGGCCGCCGCCGCCCCGCCCGCCGTACCAGTTGCCCAGCTGCTTGAAGTTGGAGTCGTCGCGCTGCTGGGGCCGCGCGGGCCGCCCCCGGCCGTACACGCCGCCGCCGAACCCGGGCTCGGCCAGGAAGTTGGCGCGGTAGCTGCCGCCCGCGCCTCGGCCGCGGCCGCCGCGCCCGCCGCGGCCGCCCCGCCCGCCGTCGCCTCCCAGGCCGCCGTGGCGCCCGCCGCGCCCGCGCCGGTTGTACCCCCCGGCCGTCGCCGGCGCCGCCGCGGCCGCGGCCGCCGCCCTCGCCGTCCTCCTCATCGGCATGGAGCACCCCGGTGCGAAGCGCCAGCGCGCGCTCATTCAGGTCCACCAGCAGCGCGGCACGGTCCGCGAAGCCCGCGGCCAGCGCGGCCAGGCGGCTGGGCTCCGCGGCGCGGACCACCACCGTGCCGGTGGGCTGGTCGTGCGCGCCGGCCAGCGCCTCGTCGGCCAGCAGGCGGGAGACCACGGCGTGCACGCGCCGCTCCGGCAGGTCGAACATCTCGCACAGCGCGGCGACAGAGAGGGAGGAGTAGTAGCGCGCGTAGGTGAGCAGGTAGGTGCGCAGGCCCTCCACCTTGAATCGGTCGCGCAGGGCGTCCAGCACCGCCTCGCGCTGCGGCATCAGCGCCCAGCATGCCAGCGAGGACACGTAGCCGTATGCCTTGCGCCAGTCGCCTGAGGGGGCATCGTGTTGCGTGTAGGGGTTTGGTGTGCACTACCCTCCCCGACGCACCTCCTCATCCGGAATGCACCCCCTCCTCCCACAACCCCCCCCTCCCACACCTCCACCCACCAACCAGACACAGGACCACCAAAACCTCGTACCTGTGCTGAGGGCGCGCACGGCGGCGATGATGTGGTCGCGCACGTTCTCCGGCGGCCCCACAAAGGTCTGGCGCTCGTAGTTGTCCAGCAGGCGGCGCAGGGGCTTGGACAGCGGGCGGCGCCGCTCGCCGCCGGCCAGCGTGGCGTTGCCGCTCGCGGCCGCGTGGGGCACCTCCAGCAGCAGGGCCGAAGTCAGGTACACGCTCTCCAGCAGCTCCAGGTTGATGTGGAGGTGGAAGGGCACCTGGCGCCGGCGCTCGATGGCCTCCTGCTCGGGGCTGCGCTCCGCGTAGCGGTGCGCCTGGATGCCCTGGGCCAGCAGCTCCTTCACCCGCCCGGTGCCGTACAGGTCAGCCAGGCAGGCGTGGGCGTCCGGCACCAGGCCCGCGCGGAAGGCGGCCAGGCCCAGCTGCGCGATCGCGCGGTTGTGCAGCACCTGCAGCCGGTTCTCCAGAGCGCCCGTCTGGTCCTGGATGCGGGAGCTGAGCAGCAGGTCGCGCGCGCCGTGGTAGTCGTCGTGCACGGCGCGCCAGTACACCGAGGCCAGCAGCGCCTGGCCCTTCTGGTTGTCGGTGCCATGCGCGTAGACGGTGCGCACCAGGGCCTCCAGCGACGCGGCCGCGTCGGCGGGCAGCGCGAAGCCCGGGGGCAGGCGCACCACCGGCGGCGGAGGGCCGGCGGCGGACCCGTCGCGGGGCTCGAACCCCTCCGCCGCCCCGCCCTCCTCCTCCTCGACGGCGGGCCCGGGCGCGGCCACATCGCCGCCCGCCGCGGCGGCCGCCGCGGCCTGCAGCTCTGCCAGCTTGCGCATGGCCGCGTACACCGGCGCCGTCTTGTGGTACAGGTGGTCGATGCGGCGCAAGGACACGGTGGCCAGGGCGCCAAAAGCCCCCGTTGCCTCGCAGCGCTGCGCCACGGCCGCCGCCAGGGCCAGGAGCACCGTCTCGTCGCGCAGCCTGTCCATGTACTCGTGCGCGTGGGGGTCCAGCCCCTTCAGGCTCCCGTTCCACTCGTCGTCCAGGCGCTCCAGGAAGGCCGCCAGGTTGCCCCAGACACGGGCGGGGGTGCCGGGGGCGGGCTCGCCTGCCGCCGCCGCGCCCGCCGCGCCCGCTGCAGCCCCGCCTTCAAACCCCCCAGCCTCGTCGTCCTCGGGCGGCGAGTCCACCAGCTCCAGCTCGGGGTGCGCCTCCAGCAGGGCCAGGATGTCAAAGAGCGTGGCCGCGCAGCGCGCCCAGTTCCCGGGCGTCATGGCCGCCTGGGTGGGGCGATTCATGTCGAATACCACCGTCAGGCTGGCCACCAGCACCTGCAGGCGCTGGGCCGGGCCGCGCGCCAGCCCCGCCAGGTGCGCCAGCATCTCCACCTGCTCCTGGCGGTCCAGGCGCGTGGACTTGCCCCGCGCTAGCGCGATCTCGCGCAGCTTCTTGGACACCACCTCGTACGTGATCTCCTTGGGGTCCATGGTCAGCACGCGGTCCTTGGGCCGCGCCACCACGCCAGTGCGCGCCAGCCGGAACTTTCCGTCGTCGTCTGACTCGGCGCCGCGCGCCGCCGCGCCGTCGTCATCTGAGTCGGCTGTATTTGGGTTGGAGGGGGTTAAGGGAGGGGGGGGGGGCATGGAAGGGGGTAAAGAATGGGGCCGGGCAGGGCCTACCACGAGCCGCTCACGGTGATATGACCGCGTGTGCTACACCCCCATGGAATCATAACCACCCCACGCCCCAAACAAAGAAGGGCAGAATAAAAGGACTCCAAACTCACAGTCTGGCTCACTCGGCGGAGCCTCGCTCTCCGGCTCGCTGTCAGAGACGGGGTTCTCGCGGAAGGCCGCGATCTGTTCCGCGTACCCCGCGTTGTGGCGCCGCAGCTGCTGCTTCATCCGGCTCAGCGCGCGGGTGTTGGTGGGCGACAGCTTGGGCTTCTCCGCCAGCGTCTTGGCCAGGAAGTCCTCCAGCTCCACCAGCAGGCGGATGTAGACGCGGGGCACGCCCAGCGCGCCCGTGGCCTTCATCGTCTTCTCCAGCTGCTTGTTCAGCTTGTCGAACAACGTCTGGATCACCGACCAGTCGTTGATGTTCATCTTGTTGCGGATGTCGTTGCACGTGTTCTGCAGCTCCTCCACCGCCTTGGTCTTGGCGCTCTTCACCACGCGCCGCTCGTCCTCCGACTCCGAGTCTGACGAGCCCATGAGGAAGCTGTGTGTGTGTGTGTGAGATGGGGGCTGGGCATCGGGAGGGGAAATGGGCTTAGGGGTCCCGTAGTATGGGGCAGGCATGAACTCAGTCGAGCTCCGCCCGCAGCATGCGGACTCCTCGCATTCATCTGGACACTGAACGACTTCCAGAGGCCAGGGACGCGCTGCGCACAAAGGGCATCCCATATACATGCAATCACGACCTGGGTCACACTCAGAAGTGCACACCCCATCCCCTGCCCATGCCCGCGCCCTCGGTCCTCCGGCAATCCTTGAAATTGCAAATTGACCCACCAAACCCCGCACCGGCTGGCGCCGCCCTTCTTGGGCTTGCTGGAGTCATCGGAGGATCCGGAGGAGGAGGAGGAGTCGCTGGACTCTCCCTCCGACGAGCTCTCCTCCTCGCTGCTAGTGGTCTCCTCCTCCTCACTCGATTCCTCCTCGCTGTCAGAGCCTTTGCCCCAGAACTTGGACGCCTGCGAGGAGACATGCGAGGGCACAGCCACTGAGGATGGGAGACCGGTGCCGTCGCCCTGATCCCCACCACCAAGCCCTTCAAGCGACCGCACCATGGTGGCCTTTCTTCTCCTGTCCTGCTTCCCAAGTGGGATGATTGTGAAAGGTTGCGCCCTGGCGCCAGGACCGGGTCATGGACCCTCCAGCGTACCTATCGGGCGGCGAGTGTTAAATGACGGTACCTTGCAGTATCACCCTCTCCATCTGATCAGTCGAGAGTCCTTGTACAGGCAAGAGGCTCGTCACCGTGGGACTCCTTTGAGCCACAGGAAGAACAATTGCAGTTTTCATAACATCATGCGGCCCACCTGATCGTCCAGCAGGGGCTATGGTGCTCGTGGAGGGAGCATGTGCTGTCCGGCACATCCCCTCCGACACCCTGCTCCATATCCTGGAGCTGCTCAGCTCCAGGGAGGCGTGCACGGCCGCCCTGGTCTGTAGACGATGGCACAGGGTGGTCTCTTCCCTCTCCTGGGCCTCCCGCTATGCCGAGCTGTGGCACACCCAGGACCCCCGGGTGTCTCCCACCTGGCAGCTGGCATTCTCAGCCCGCATGGCCCAGGCCCGGTCCCTAGACCTGCGCTGCACCCGGACCAGCATGCATGGTCACTCCAAGGACATCAAGTGCGTCGCAGTGTTGGCCTCCAGCCAGCTGGTGTACACGGGTGCGTGGGTGGGTGGGTTTGTGTTTGCGGGGTGGGGCCAGGTTTGGGTGGCGGGTCTGGGTGGCAGGTCTGGGTGGCGGTTCTGGGTGGCACGCCCAACCTGCTCCCGTTTTTTGCCTCGTACAATGTCACACCCCTCTCCCCCCCCCCAACTTCTGTGCACCAATTGCGCCAGGCTCTTACGATGGGACGCTCATCTGCTGGGACCTGGTGACGGGCACGAGGGTGGGGCCGCCGCTGCGTCATGGCGGCACCGTCCGTGCCGTGAGCCTGGACGAGGGCTGGCTGGTGAGCGGCTGCAGCGACGGGTGCGTCAGCGCCTGGACGCAGGCCGGTGCGGGGTGCGCCACCCACTACAATTTGGAGCAGCCTCCTCTGGCCCTGGCGAGGCACGGCGGACCCGTGTCTAGTCTGCAGCTTTCGCTGGACTTTGTCTACAGGTCGGTGGTCCAGTTGGGCAGAGGGTAGGGCAGAATCGCTGTCCGATCACCCCAGAAACTTGCCACCGAGTGGCCACTCTTCACCCCATGTCACAATAATCGCAGTGGTTCCTGGGATGGCTCGGTGCTGGAGGTCAACCGGACGTCGCAGACGGTGTGCCGCTCCTTCTACCTCGGCGACTGGATCGTGGGGATCGCGCTCATGTCCGGGCGCCTGCTGGTGGCCGCGGGAAACCGTGTCGTCTCCGCCCGCCTCCATGCCGAGCCTGTGCTGCATGGGGGGCCTGCCCGTGAGTCAGAGGAGGCAAGTGAGCGGGAGGAGGAGGAGTATGCCATGACCAGCACCGTCACCGCCATCCTTGGCTGCAGCCCGAGCACAGGGTCGTGGGCCATCATTGGCGACGGTGGGTCTGGGCTGGGTGTTGCAAAGGAGGAGAATTCTGGAAGGGAGCCAGGGCGTGTGTGAATGAGTACATGGCATCCAGTGTTGACTGGCTTTGCAGGAATGCACACGGTGCCCCCTGAGTGAGCAGGTCACGGTGTGTGTGAGTGCCAAGCCCCCACCAAATCCCCATGTGCCTCATGCAACCCTGGCATCACGCTCTTCCCCCCTCAAGTATAACATCACAGAGTCTGGCAGGCTACTGGCTCTGAACGTGGCAGCTCCCCCGGCCGCCGGCAGCAACCCACGGGTCCTGGTCCAGGCGCTGCCGGGCGCGGCGCGCGACGCGCCCATCACCTCCCTGTCCTGGCAGTTCCCCTGGCTGCTGGCCACCTCCCGCTGCGGTGCTTTCCTGCTGGAGACCTGCGAGGCCCTGGGCGCCGGGGAACGCAGCCCTCATGCCCCCACCCCGCCCACCGCCGCCTCTGTCCGCACGCTGACCTCCCAGCCCTGCCGCTGCGCGGCGCTCGGCGGGGCCTGGGTGGTGGCCGCCGACGGCGCGCGTGGTGCAGTGTGGGACCACGCGACCGCGGCCGCGGCGGCCGCCGCGCGCTCGCGATCGAGGGCGCTGAAACGCAGCTTGCGCGACGCGAGGCGCGAGCGGGCGGCGGGGGCGAGAGGCGAGCGCCTGGCCGCTGCGCGCAGGGCGGCGGCGGAGGGTGCGTCGGGGCCTCCATGTGCCGACGAGCGGGGAATGGGAGCGGCTGCAGAACAGGCCGTTCCCTGTGTCTGTGCCAGCGCCGAGGCGATGCCCAGCTCGCCGACGTCCGAAGGAGTACAAGGGGTGGCGCAAGCACGACCCCTTCCCTGCACAGATGGCACAGGAGGCGAGGCGGGCGGGGAGGAGGCGGGCGGGGAGGAGGCGGGCGGCGTTCGGCGGCCCCACGCCTTCAGGCTGGCTCCGCCCTGCGGCCCCCACCCGCGCCCTGGCAGCTGCCGCGCCCAGGCGGCGGCGAGGACGGGGGCAACCCGGCGTGCCCTGCTCCAGGAGGCGGCCCTCCACCGGGACGACTGAACCGCTTGTGAGGCTGCATCGCACCACTGGTGTCTGTCCTGCACTCCCTCCATTGAAACCACATCGACACCTTTGGCAGGTTCCTGGGTCGAAACAACAGCCGACGCAAATACGCGGAGCCCATGCACCACACACACACACCCCTCTCCACTTGTGCCTCTTCCTCAGCGACACCTCCTCAAGCTTCCAGAATCCCGTGTCACATGGGCTCCCAGGCCAGTGCGCACTGGAGCCGCCACAACATCATGTGCGTGGGCAAGCAGCCAGGCTCGGTCCGCAGGAGTTTGTCTGGGGCGCTCACACGGCGTACCTCCCGCTCCCGCCGGGCATGTTGCCGAAGCCAGACCTCCGCAGCTGGGCGGCCTTGTCCTCGGTGTAGCCTGGGTGTGCAAAGCTCAGCCGCGCCAGGTGTGGCTCGCCCTGCATGATGAGCTGTGCGGCGGGCGGCAAGGGGGGAGCAGCCTCCGTGGAGCCGGGGGCAGGCAGTGCACCGCCCGCGTCCCCATGTGGCGGAGCATCCGGCGCCTCCTCGTCCTCAGCCTTCTGAAGCTGCTGGTCGGTGTCCTGGATCTGCTCCTCTCCATCCGACGGCACCCCAGGCTCATCAGGGTCCTTCTGCACATCCTCCTCCTCCCAGGCAGCTGCATCACGCTCCGCCTGCGATGGGGAGTGGGGCCAGGGGGTGGCAGCCGGAGACCAATGCGCCTGTGAGGGCCAGGCAGGGTGGACGGCAGGGACATCGTTCAGCACGCCCACTCACCTTGGCGAGCAGCCTGCAGAGCTCCGCCCGGATCTTGTACAGCCGCCCCAGGCTCGAGGCGGCGTGCCTACCCTGTAATCGGCTTGCCAGCATGTCCTGGTACTGCAAGGGCATAGTGCGAGGGTGGCAAGTGTGTCGAGGCGAGGCGATGGGCTCTCTGTAGGGTGTAAGGTAAAGACCTCCATCTAATACAGTGATCAAATTTCGACTCCACGAGTGCACTCCTTGTGTGACCAAACCTGACTTAATCAATGCTGTGTGGGAATGCAGGGCAGGCGTGCATCCCAACAGCCAAACCCTGGGGGCGGGCGCACACCACGAGCGCCACCCACCCGTACCATCCCATGCAGCCTACCTGGATGTAGGCTTTGCAGAGATGCACGAGAACCCTGGGATCGCTGCGTATGATGTCCTGGAGGTCCAGGGACTTGAACTCCCAGAGGATGCAGTTTGAGCATGCCCGAACTGCGGGAGGGGGGTGGGGCGAGGGTGCCGATCGCCTTGCCGGACCTCAAGTGCGCAGAAGGCAAATACGCTTGAATCACCAACGACATACATCTGTGGCCTGCTCACAGGGGAGGCTTATTTCCTCATGTGACTCATACTCATGCAGAAGGCTGCAGGCTGGTCCCAAGCCTCATACACACAATCACATTTGCCGCCCCCCCCCCCCCCTACTCTCCCTGCTTGCAGACTCACTGGTTTGCTGTCGTTCCCTACAAAGCTTGATGTAAGGCGAGAATATGGCGCCCTGCCCCAATATGGCTGGGCCGACAAAGCTGCGCGAGAACTTCTTCCCTCGGTATGCGTCTGCCTGGCCTGCGCTTTGTTGCAAGGGGGTGACGAGTGGTTTACCAGGGGTTTGTAGCAGCACAGCCAACGCCTCGTCCCCCTGCATGGAACACAGCATGCTTCAAGATGCGGTCAGAACTGCACACTGGGCGGCATGCTGCAGGCTCTCACTTCTGAGCTCGGTGAACTCCTTATTCAAAGTGTTCAGTGCAGGCTGGATTCGACCCCCGGCGCCTGATCCCTTGCAAACCCCCACCTTCTTGCAGGATGAAGAAGGATTCCCCCTCTGACATCTCCGCATACAGGTCATGGCCGGCCACGAGTCGCCGGGGCACTGCAGAACAGAGCAGCCCCCCCAGCACCTGCAGCGGACGAGGTCAGGGCTGGAGGTGGAACTGGGGGTTGAGGTTCACCCAGATGGTGCCACGGAGGGTGGTGATGGTGACATGCAATCACCCTTGCAGGACATTGGACCCTGCTCATGGACCAGATATGACATAGGCCCAGCCCCAGCCATTCCACAGCCTTCTGTGAGACATGCTGCATGCGTCAAGGCACTGCGCAAGGTATCGCGGCCATGCCCGGTCCTTCTCAATCGATTTGCACCGCACACTCCAGTCGACACCCATGGACCCACCTCTGAGCTCAGCCCACTGAAGAGGTGGCTGGACTGCAGAGTGTGGCCCGACATCTTGCTCACGATCTCCCCGCGCAGCAGGACAGGGAGGGAGTAGAAGTAGGCGGCGTCGTCAAACCCTGGCAAAGGGGAGGGCGGGGTGTGCTGGGGATGGGAGTGCAAGGATGGGAGTGGTGGGCATGTGGAGTGAGCTACAATAACGCTTGTGGGGGCTGAGGCGGGTGGCACGCAGGGCAGATCCAACGCCTGCATTGCCCCCCACCTGCGTGCGGTGCCCAGATGTCGATGAAGTAGCGCCGGATCTTGTTCATCACGTCTGGACCCAGATGCCGCTCCTGATCGGGTGGGTGGCAAGGGATCCACATGAAGAGCTAGCCAACGTGTGGCTCCGATGGGGGATCGCAGCAGGGAGTGCAGGCAGGACATGGGGCCGGCATCTGGCCTGCATGCCAGCTTTTGGTCCCTTCATCTGCCCAGCTGCCAGTACCTAGGCAGAAGGTCCAATGTGGCCCCCTCCCCGCCCACCTTGCCCCACGCTTCCACTCCCTGCAGCTGCTGTCGTATCTGCTGGCCCCGCCAGGCCGACAGGGAGGACACGGTGAGCAGGTCGCCAATGACGCTCACGATGAAGCTGCGCATTCCGGGGGTTGGAGGATCAGGCGCTGGGCAGGCGGTGCATGTTTCATCAGTCAACCATCAGGCATGCCAAGCCAGCCCTGGCAGGCAATTCCCCAGTCGGTGGGAGGGACCCCGCACACCATGCAATGCAGGCCCGCTCACCCAAATACGAGGATGGCGAGGAGCATGGCGACAGAGCTGATCAGGGCCTCCGCCACCGTCACAGCCACCACGTCCCCGTAGCTGGGAGGGGAACAGGTGGACGTGCTGGGCTGGCAGGCCGGTCAGCGACCTCCTGTGACACTGCTGCCACATGTCGGAATTCACTGGACGACCCGAGGTATTCTCAATGAACCCAGCCATGCGTGCGGGGAGGCGAGCCCGGTGCCATGAGGAAGGCCGATCATCGCCACGTGCTCCTTCAAGCACCTTCCCTTGCTCCCTCGATCCACCGCAGCCCGCCCTCACCCGACAGTGGTCAGTGTCTGGGAGGCCCAGTAGATGGCCACCACCCACTGCGCCCAGCCGTTGGCGTCCACGACGTTGAAAGTGAAGGCTGCATTCCCAGCGGGAAAGGGTAGTCGTGTGCAGTTGCAATTCCATGATGTGAACATGTGGTGAAGGGAGCCGCACACCGTAGCCAAAGACCCAGGGCATGCACGTTCATACAGCCCAGCGCAGGGCGACACGCGAGCAATCAGGGGACCAAAGCAGACGGACCACCCTCCACCCAGCTCAGTACACTGGCTCACAGGCGTAGGCCATCCAGGAGTTTTGCTCGCCCTCTATCTCCGCGACAAAGAGCAGGATACTGAGATGGGGACAGGCTGTGATTCAGCATCATATCGAGGAAGTGTTTGTCTGCAGGCCCTGTGCGCGCGGCGTGCAGAACACCTGCCTGCCAGGCCCCTGCCAAGGAGCAGAGTGTTCCACTGATGCCTGGGCCCCCTACTACCCGACCCTCCTTAAGATTCTTAAGCAACCCATCGCCTCACCAGCCTAGCAGGTTGACGATGATGAAGACAGCCATGAGCAAGTATGTCAGGTACAGCGCGGGCGCTGAAATGTACTTCATCAGGAGCCGGGAGAAGGGGTTCTTGTACAGGTCTGCACCAAACACTACCTGTGCAGGGATGGGGTTGAGCGAAGATGAGCTCAGCATGCATGCCATCTCATGTTATGCAATTCGTGCTTTCCTCCCTGAACCGGCCGCACCTTGAGCAGGCGCACCACACGCACGAGGCGCAGCAGGCGCAGCGCGTAGATGGCCTTCAGCCCTGGGGCGTTGGCGGAGGGCGAGGCGGCGATGATCACCTCTGGGATGATTGGCAGGGCTGCGAAGGGTGGTTGGGGGGATTGTCCGGGCTGGCAGGCAGGTGGCGTGGAGGAAACCTCTAAGATCGACAGGAACTCCAGCGCACCACAGAATGGAGGATCTGAGCTCTCAGCAGAGACTCTCAGTGCAGTTCGGAGAGTCCCGGGCAAGCCATCATCAACGCAGTTGGTCAAAGATACCATCAAGCACGCAGGTCCCTCCATTCGCGACTCACTTGCGACCAGATCCACCAGGAAACCGCCATGTAGGACATAGTAGGAGGCGACGTGCCTCCCATCCATAATCAGCATGTGCTTCAGGTCCCACTGCACCACAAATGCCGAACTGAAATTCAGCAGCATGTCCGCCACGTAGATGGCGGCTGCAGGGTGTGGGGGTGTGGGTGCCGTTCAAAAACCCAGCCAACATGACGATGGTGTAAAGATAACCGGCGCCATCACTATGCAAGCCGGCCTGACAGCTCGAGCCCCGGCAGACCCAGGAACAGTAGAAAGAGACAGGAGCCGCTAATGTAAGGTCCACCGCGCCCCCGCCCCCCCTTTCCCCCTCCCACCCATCCCTTTGTCCCACTCACAGCCGACCATATCCATGTAGGTGATCCAGGTGAATGAGCCAGAGCCCTCCACCTTGTCAAAAGCCACAGATACGGGAACCAGGAAGGCGGTGTAGGTGAGGTCGATCAGCGTCATGAAGAGCTCCCAGCCACGAAAGAAAGCATCGTCGGGGTCAATCAGGGGCAGTCCGAATATGGACCGACCCTTGAACCTACAGGGGAGGAGGGGGAAGGGAGCCTGGGGTGGGTTTGGGTGCAGCGGCAGGCGCAGCTGGCACAGCACCACCGCTGGCTGTGTCGGCCTCTTTGCAGGTTGCTGCATTGCTCTGCACAGCCACCCAACGCCAAGGACCCACACAGTCTGCGGAACAAGAAGCAGACCCGCACCGAGCAGGGGTGCCGGTCGACTGCCTGCCCTTTGAGAAGGGCGGTAGGTAAGAGGAGCATGTGATTAGCGAGAGGAAGGTTCGAGCGACGTAGGGGGTCCCCTCGTTCCCGCCCAATGGTGCGTGCTCGTCTGCAGAGGGAGAAAGGGGTTTGTCTGACTCGTTCTGGAGGATGCCTGCTCCTGCAGCCATTAGGCGTAGAGGCATGGCGAGGGCTTCTCCCCACTCACCTGTGTAGTAGTGCCATGTGGCCGCATCCCCCTTGAGGGTGCGGGACACGGAACCCCACCGCAGGCCATCAAAGTTTGGCACTGCAGGGATAGCATGGAGTGGGTTTGACTGACGTGCATTGGAATCAAGTTGTTCAAGCACAACTAAGCCCTGGGTGCGTACCCTCATAGAAGGCCAAGTAGTCGTGCTCTGGCCCTGCCACCGACTCGTCCCGGTGGACTATGCTCTTGCCGCCCAGCAGACTCTTGCTCTGGGATTTGCGCGACATTCACCTTATTTGTGGCATGGTGGCTTGATAAGCATGTTCAAAACCGATGAGCTTGAATCATGTTCTTGCCAGTCCATATGCACTCGGTCCCGGCATCTAGCACTTCGTAACACAGCAGGGTCGCAGCACACGACTGCCCCGAGAATCCGCACCCTTGGTGTCTCTTTACTGCTCTTTGCTCTCTATGAGCGTGCATTTTAACCCTGCTAGCTACAGTTTCTCGTTAAACTTCGTCCTGTTGGGCAAAAGAGGAAGTAGGGATCCGCGGTGAAGAAATTGGGTTAGACACTCTGGTGACGGCCACTCTGCGCTCGACGTAGACGAGTACTCCCATGGCAGGCAAGGGCGCACCAAAGGGATACATAATTCACTGCTTAATAATGGTCTTCGGAGGTTGAGCATGCATGCAGAGGTATAGACCTGATGATGGGCCCTTCATTGCACCATGCAGATGCTCAGCCTCGGGTGGTCCCCTCTTCCACCGGCAAGAAGAGGTGAGCGACCCTTGAGGGAAGCTTGCATCGCGTCGCATGCAGAGCAAGCCAAATGTGTCTTCTCCATGACATTTCCAGCCTTCAGCCGCTCGCACACCCCTGAGCCCGCCTGGAGGTGAGCGCCTTGCTCATTGTTGGACCTGACACCCAATGCAGGCGGCGGGGTGCACCCAATGTGGACCTTTCGACCCTGCCCCCCGAGGAGATTGCCCGGCGAGCGCGCCAACGGGAGCTGCGGCTGATGGCCCTCAAGCTCCAGTCTGAGGGCAAGGTGTACAACCCACAGCGCGCCAAGCTCAAAAAATCGCACAAGCCGCGCCGGGCTGTGCAGGTGATTTTGTATGTTGGGAGAGAGTGTGGGGTAATGGGGAGTGAAGGGGCCTGCGCACTTTGTGAGTGGCACAACATAGGCCCAAGCAGGATCCTGGGCTTGGCATTCTCCCACAGAGACTGTGGCGCCAATGTGGCTGTCGCCTTTACCAGCATGGAAAGAGTCCGCTGACAGTCTTAAGAAGCAACCCACTCATCTACCTCCCACGTTCTTGTTCCCTCTCCCATGCAGGTCATCATCATCCCCGTGTTTTGGAAGCAAAAGCATGCGGAGCAGGACTCCATCTTCCAGTTGGCTGACAGGATACAGGCGGATCTCAGGGCCGCGGGCATCCGCTGCGACTGTGACACCACCAACGAGCTGACGCCAGGCCAGAAGTACCGCAACTGGTGAGTCTATGGGGGTTGAGTGGTTGCTGAAGATTGTTAGAGAGTGCAGTGCCCCTGCGGGAATAGCATCCTGCAGCATCGCATTACGGCTGGTGCTGCTGAGGGTGGAGCGAGGCGGGTGGGCTGCGGCTCAAGTCCTCGACATCAACACCCAGCCAGGCTCAGGCCTGCAGCTCGGTGGTCAGCACTTTGAATCCCAGTGGCGTGCCTTGTCTGCATAATTGCACTCGCTCCGCGGCCTGCCATGTCCCGCGAGCCTGAGCCCTTCTTGCACCCCGTGCGGTCCAGGGAGGAGAAAGGGGTGAGGGTGCGACTGGAGATTGGTCCTAGGGAGGCGACAGCAAAAAACGCGGTGCTGGCGCTGACATCAGCGCCGGGCGAAGTGGCACAGCGCACCACACTGGCGGCCGGCCCGAAGCTGGTGGCGGCCGTGGTGGAGAAGCTGAAGGCGCTGGGCCAGGAGGTGGAAGCGTGCCCGGTGACGGGCCCCAACGTGTCTGGGCCCGCCCATCTTGCTGCCGCCCCCGTCGAGGCAGGGGCCTCCGGCAAGGCACAGCCCTCCTCAGGGGCGGCGGTAAAGCCTGCCGCGGCCGCAGCCTCGGGCACAGGAAAGAAAGCAGCACCACCGGCTGCCGCAGCACCTGTGCATGCCAGCGGCGACCAGCTGGATGACGACTGGGTGGCAGACGGGGAGGCGGGGCCCGGCGGCGAGGCCGCTGCACCCGCCCCGACCTCGACCGGCAAGAAGCAGAAGAAGAAAGGGAGCAGGGTGGTCCGCTTCTGAGACCTAGATGCTTGGCTGCCACTTTCTTTCTGAATTCAAGAATGACGGCTGACTATCTGGGGGCATTACAGAACATAGCCTTGCCGGTTGTGCCATGCCGCTGAAGGAGTGGCTGGCATCAACAACCTCCGAGCAAGACCCGAGCTCGCGTGACCAGGCATGCCGGGCGCATACAGCCTCGGCTAGAAAGTGCAACACCCCTCCGACCCCAGCGGCGCCCAGCGCCCCCAGCCCGACTGCGCACCAGCCCCTCCTCACGCCCGGCCCATCAGCGCCCTCTCCCGCGCCAGCTCCGCCTCCAGCCGGACCGGGGTGGCCAGCGCCGCCAGCTGGCGCGTGCCCCCGGTGAAGATGCTGACCAGGAGCAGTAACTGGAGGCAGCCAGCAGGCGCGCCGACCAGGGCCGCCACCGCGGCGTCCACCCAGGCGGTAGACAGCCAGGCCGCGGCAAGGAAACCGGCGTTGAGCAGGCGTAGCTGCTGGCGGGTGCGAGACAGCACCGCCGCAGTCGCGGTCCCTGGGCTGATCCCCGTCACGCCGGCTTCGCCCTGTGGATTCAGGTTGCGGTGGAATGTTGGGGCTGGGGATGAGGGCATGGGTAGGGTGCGGAGACAGCGTTCCACTGACAAGGTTGACCTGGGGAGATGCACGGGCAGCGCTGGAGGTGGAGAGGGGGTGGCGCCAACCACCCTTCTCACCATAGCCAAGTAGGACGCCAGCTGCGGGGAGGTGTCGCCGATATTGGGCGCCTCCACCAGGAAGATCAATGCGGCATAGGCCCAGGGGGAGTTGAACAGGGTGCTCAGGCCCAGGAGGCTGTGAGGAAAGGGTAATCAAGGCTGGAGGATGGGCAGGGGCAATGTAGAGGGGGTTGGGATCCTCATATGTCCCTCGCCCAAAGCCAGAGCTAGACCCTTCGTCTCTCGCCAGGCTGTTGGGCCCAGCCCATGACCTCCAGCTGCCTCATCACCCTCGGCACGCGCCACCTTTGCCACCCCCACCCTGGGCCACTTACTTGAGGGGCACCTGGAACATGGACACCCAGAAGTTGACAAAGAGGAGCGTGCGGGTGCCCTGCGGGCACAGCGCGATGGGAAGAAAGCGTGGCGTTCCGCCGCCGCCACCGCCACGCCCCCCGCTTCGTCCCCGGCGCCGCCCCGCGCCCTGCCCAAGGCCTGAACAATGGGCATGGAAGCCAGCCGCGCAGCAAAGCCCCCCTGTGGATGCAGGGTAGGGGACGTCAGCGATGGTGATGGGCCTTGCTGATCACAGGCCCGGCTGGGTGAATCGGGTGGTCTGGGGCCAGCCCGGCCCAGAACACCACTGCGTTTGCCCAGGTGCACAGCAGATGCAGCAGCTGGACTCGACAGCAGTGCTGGATCTTCGAAGCATCCTGTTTTGTATCTCAAGGCCCTACGACGCAAATCGGCATGACCACCCCAGGCCCCTCACCAGGGCACTGCCGCCCCGCGCGCGGTGGTAGGCCAGCGGCAGCCGGAGCTCGAGCCCCTGGACGTACACCACGCCCGCCACGGTGGCAAAGCACAGGCCCAGGGCTGCCAGCAGGCGCAGGGGCGGCGGCGGGGAGGCCCGGAGCTGCCCAGCCACGTCCCACAGGAACCTGGAATAGCCTGCGACGTGCAAGACGGGATGCGGAGGCGTGTGGCTTCCGGCCCGGAAGGCGCAGCTCGTGCTGGGCCACAGGAGGGCGGGCAAAGGGTGGGCGCTGGAGCCGGGGTGTGCGCTGCGTGCCGAGGCAGGTGCACCGCTGGCCGGACTTGGGGTCCAGAATGGGTTGTCACCAAGCATGTCCCTCATGCAGCATGTGCTGGCAGAGCACACCGCTTCCGCGTCCAGTGATGCCAAGCCCCTTCGTGCAGGTCTCTACAGAAACCCCTTCCCCCACCAAACGGATACTCCCTGACGCCCCGCCCACCCAAGGCAGTGCCCGTGGCGATGAATACGCCCAGCCCGTCGCCCAGCCCCTTCTCCTCGATGGTGCTGCACAGGAGGCGGCACACGGCCGACCCCGCCATCATCGTCGCCGTGCTGAGCGCAAGCCAGCGCCAGTCGAAGGGCCGGCCCGGGGCGGCCGCCAGTGCAAAGGCCCGAGACTGCGCGGCGGCCTGCGCATTGAGCAGGGAGTGAGAGTGCTGACCGCAAGCCCAGCATGGCCAGCCCTGCAGCATGGTCTAGTCACGCTCGTGGTGGGACAGACCATGTGAGACCAGGCGTCCTGCAGGACACCCCGGCCCCTGCCTGCATTCCCATCCCTCCCTGACCCTCTCATCAGCCTGAGACACTGTATGAGCAGGACGCCAGCATCCAGAGCCTCGAAGAATCAAGGCCGGGGAAGTGAATCGGTGAGCCCTCATCCCCCAAAGTCCTAGTGCACCTGCAGGAACGCCGAGATGAAGAACAGGGTGGTGGTGTAGCTCTGGACCACATGCTCCTGGCCCTGCTGGTGGAGCATGGCAAAGTGCTGTTTCACCGGGGTCAGGAGCTGGAGCGCCCCCATTACCAGGTGGGCGTTCATGAGCGGACCGACGCTGCATGGTGGGGGCGAGTGGAAAGGGTTGAAGTGGGGATGGGAGGGTAGGGGACTTCAAGGCGACGGCCCACGCAGGGCACGCATGCCGGCCAGTGGCCCTTCCTAGCCGCCCACCACCACCGTCGAGGCTGAGGCCATACCCAACCCTGCACGGGCGGCCCTTAGCTCACACATCCACCCAAGCATGCTGCACCCTCGGGCCCGAATGCACCACACCTCAGGATGAAGATGTTGGCCGGCGTGTCGCTTCCCAGCAGAGCAGCAAACCGCTCGGCCATGCCGGTGCCATCTAAGACCAGGGTCTGCGTGCCTATGGTTTCAGACCAGGGGATAAAAGAGGGGGTTGCTGGTGTGGCGGCTGGGCAACCCCACAGGAGGGGCATTGGCTGACGGCATGCAGGGCATACCAAGCATTCTCTGCGAGGCCTGCCCGGCCCTCAAATAACACCCACCGCGCACACACCTGGAATGGGGATGTGGTTGCCCAGGCGATAGACGACAACCATGGCCAGGAGGGTGGCCAGCCTGGTGTAGAACTCGGGGCTGCCCAAAACCAACGACACACGGGAAAGGGCCTTGAGGAGGCCGGACAGGAGGGGCTGGGCGCTGCGGCCAGGCTGGGTGGAGCCCCAGTCAGCAGAGGCTGACAGGGCATGGGCAGTGGGAATGTGGAGCGGCCGCCCGGGTGGCAATTCTTGGCGAGGCGGCAAGGTGCTCGGTTGCAGAGCTGGGCACAGTGACGGGCGCCAGGAGGCGTGTGAGGAATGAAACACCAGCCGCCCAGGTCTCTGGACGGATACTGCAGGTCTCGAGTTCGCCCCATAATTCCATGACATGCTTTTCATGGCTGGTGCAATGATAGATCGGGAGTCACATGACGGTCTGCGCACCGGGCACCCGCCCAGTCTGCTTGGGCCTGAGAGCACACGACTGCCCAATCAGGTGCCTTTCAAGGACACGGAAGTCATGGATCGTGTTGCGTATGGTCCAGGAAGCCCGCGCATTCTCTCTTAGATGGTGCCGAGATGCAGGCATGGATGAGCAGCACGGCCCCGACTTGCGCGCGCGATGTGTGCCTTCCCGAAGAGCATCCCGGGACATGCATGCAAGAGGTGCGATCTGATGTACTCGGACCCCAGATCCAGCAGCATGTCCTCGTAGTGCATTTTTATCCGGGGGCAGCATGCGGTGTATCTTGAGCGCTGCGAGGCTCGTGGCTTCGAGGTATTCCGCCGTCGTGTCTCACTCCCCAACCTTCTTACATGCACCACGAGGCGAGGGTGGTGTGGTTGCAGCGGCCACAAGCCACGCACTGCGAGCATCATCGTACTCGACATCATCTCCCGCCGATCTTGACATCCTGGGTCAGGACGCAGGACTCGTGCGCATCGACAGGTGCCCGGGGGGAGTTGAGGTTGACAGGAGCTGTAGGGTGGAAACCTAGATTTCTCATGCCCATGTTCCTCTAGCCTGGACAAATTAACCTCTATGCCGTCGCTCCTGTAGCTGTACATCTGCCGGATTCGTGATAGGGGAGTCTCTCATCCCGGGGGCCCTCCTGGCATACCGCGGTCTGCTAACCGGCTGGCGAGTGGACAGCTTGGAGAGCATCAGCGAAGCCAGCCTGAGCATTGTGGACCTACTAAAGCCGGTACCAGGTGGGTGGCAAGGACCCCGAATTGCATCCAGTGAAGCATGGGGCAGGACGCCGGGGCCACCTGGTCGCCCGCAGCCTCCAGACAGCAACGTTTCCAGTCGTCTTCCGCTTCAACCCGCAGACCTCTTGGTCCTGGGGACAGGGTCCCAGACCCTGCGCCTTCCCCCCGCCCTTGCCAGAATTGCGCGAGCCAAGCATCTGTCCGTGGAGGTGGCATCCACGGTGTGTTTGGGAGGGTGGGGAGGTCGAGGCATGCCTTGTGCACAGCGCGCACATTATCTCTGAGAGGAATGCTCTGGTAACACGCCGTGCAGGTGAATGCGGTGGCAACCTTCAACATCTTGAATCAGGAGGGCAGGAAGGTTGTGGGGGCATTCCTGCCTTTGGCAAGCCCAGCGCCAGAGGTGCCAACAGAAGCACACCCTGGCCCCCCTTAGAGTGAAGAGGAGGGAGGTCTGTCGAACTACAACCGCGGGGATGAAAGCCCTGTATGACCGGAGGTGAAACGAGTATGGGCAGTGACTGGGACATCTTCCTCGGGAGCTCCCATCCTGCATTCATGCATCTTCGATCCTTTCATTGTAGACCAGTACTGCTCCCCTCCATCGATTGCGGTAGCTTGGAAGAAGAACGTTCCTCGAGGAGCTTGGCACACCTTGCCGGCGCCCATCGCAGTGGATCTTTCACTTGATTCTTGACTCTTGTTTAAGTTGCACGTCAGCTGTATTGGCTGTCGGAGTGAAAGTCGCTCAAGGGGGCCTGGCTCCAACATGTGAGATGGGAGCAGCGCTGACTGGGCAGAGGGCCGCTGCTGTCTGTTTTGCGGTTTGCTTTAGGACTCCCGCCCCTTCCGATAGGTGTCTGACTGGTCACAAAGTGGACTACAAACCTGACAAGATTGCCACCAGCGCTCACAGCTCACTCCTTGATGTTGGATGCGGCCGACGGGATGGTGTGCACCGCCTCATGCTCCAGTGACACCCCATCTTACTTCAATTTTCTCCTTTCCTTCTGTCAATGCCCGTCTGCCAGGAATGTGGCACAGTGGCTGCAGAACGATTCTTCTGCACGAATCTCCACAATCGCCCCACTGCAGACCTGATTGTGTACTCAAGGAGTTCGAGTCCAGGTGCCAAGCAGATGGACCAACACCAAGCAACCACCCATTCAAGGCACTCTGATCAGCCGCTACACTGATTGTCAAAAAGCACCCGCGGTGACCAGACTGCACGGCTCTGTTGGGAGGGAAGATGGCACACTCCTGGGTGGCGCGTGCGCACAGCCCGTCTGACAACCCTGGCCCCCCTTAGAGTGAAGAGGAGGGAGGTCTGTCGAACTACAACCGCGGGGATGAAAGCCCTGTATGACCGGAGGTGAAACGAGTATGGGCAGTGACTGGGACATCTTCCTCGGGAGCTCCCATCCTGCATTCATGCATCTTCGATCCTTTCATTGTAGACCAGTACTGCTCCCCTCCATCGATTGCGGTAGCTTGGAAGAAGAACGTTCCTCGAGGAGCTTGGCACACCTTGCCGGCGCCCATCGCAGTGGATCTTTCACTTGATTCTTGACTCTTGTTTAAGTTGCACGTCAGCTGTATTGGCTGTCGGAGTGAAAGTCGCTCAAGGGGGCCTGGCTCCAACATGTGAGATGGGAGCAGCGCTGACTGGGCAGAGGGCCGCTGCTGTCTGTTTTGCGGTTTGCTTTAGGACTCCCGCCCCTTCCGATAGGTGTCTGACTGGTCACAAAGTGGACTACAAACCTGACAAGATTGCCACCAGCGCTCACAGCTCACTCCTTGATGTTGGATGCGGCCGACGGGATGGTGTGCACCGCCTCATGCTCCAGTGACACCCCATCTTACTTCAATTTTCTCCTTTCCTTCTGTCAATGCCCGTCTGCCAGGAATGTGGCACAGTGGTTGCAGAACGATTTTTCTGCACCAATCTCCACAATCGCCCCACTGCAGACCTGATTGTGTACTCAAGGAGTTCGAGTCCAGGTGACAAGCAGATGGACCAACACCAAGCAATCACCCATTCAAGGCACTCTGATCAGCCGCTACACTGATTGTCAAAAAGCACCCGCGGTGACCAGACTGCACGGCTCTGTTGGGAGGGAAGATGGCACACTCCTGGGTGGCGCGTGCGCACAGCCCGTCTGACATACGAGATTTCTACATGAGGAACTCCGATGCCTCGCCCAACCCTGATCCCGAGCTTCTACATGCCGGAGAGGGACCATCAGGGCCACCACCCTGTTCTGTGGACGGCGTATTGCGCATCATTCAGATCAATGGTGACGAGAAAAGCATCACATGATAATCAACAGTCAGCCCTGGTCGCCGCCGTGGCACAGGAAAGGCCACGCCCTTTTTGTAGGTGTGTCAGGGTGGTCAGAGTTCTGCCTATCATGTTATAATCCCATCTATCAGCTCCTGAGAGAGGCTGTGTTTGGGGTGATGAGGTTCATGCAACCGCACCGCCATCTTCTGGAGGTCAGGTCCAAGAGTGGCTACATTACATCATGCTTGTTGAGAGGGATTGAGGTGTCCCTCTAGACGGTGTCTGATTTCTTTGCTTCCCCTCAAATAGATTTGTGTGCTAGGTCCCTGGGAAGTGGTTCTTGTGCTCCGTCACGGCTACCTTGCCTGGAGGCAGCGATAGCGACTCGTGTCGGCCTGCGCGACAACTTCGCAAGTGGGACGAATGATTAGAGAAGTTAAACGCGGTTCTCGTATTAAGGAAGCAATGCCACGGCGTTTCACAGGGTTTGTGGGGTTCCGGCTGTCAGTTGATGCGTTGTGGAATCGAATCTGGAGGGACCCCAGGAAATAACGTAATCACGAACCACGACGCAGTAGGGAGAGCGGGGGAGATTTGCCTAAGGCTGCCCCACCATACCTCAGTCAGAGCCGTTGAAGCAGCTTCTCGCACGACACTCCATCGTGATTTAGAAGCTTGCTGTAGAGCTTCGGATAAGTATACTTTGCGGAAGCTGACCACAAGGCCGACCTGGAGACCTCACACCTGGGTGCGGACTCTGGTGTGGAGGAGCCCCATGGCCATGAATAACGCCACGTCTCTTCTTCAACATGGGCACAAGCTGGAAGGTGCGAGGGGAGGCGTCGCGAACTCCTCGATACGATGAAAGGAGTCCTCTCCGCACTGACCCCCCTGACATCCGGTCTAACGGTGCTCTGGGCAGGCACACGTCTAGGCGCATGGCTGGGAGTGAACATGCTTGTTTAAGCAGTTTGCACTGCCCTGGACCCGCAGGTGCTGCGTACAAGGCCGGGATGCTCGGTGAGGCGCCCTCCGCCCTCGCTGCCTTGGTGGAGCTGCTCCGCTCGTTGGACGGCACTTCACAGCAAGCCTCCGTGCCCCACCCCGGTCCATCCCCACCTTCCACGGTGTGTTTCGGCACAGTTCCAGGCTTCTCCAACACCTCTTCATGCGCTGCCTCTGGTCCGGTCCTTTGGCTCCCCCTGCTTCCGACTCTGCCCCCTCCTCCCCCCAACCAGATGAGCGACCTCAACTACATCCGCCAGCCAGCCCCGGGGCCCATGGCCGCCTTTGCGCCCACGCTGCATCCCTGCACCACCCAGAACGAGACCAGGCCGGGCAGCTCCGGCTCCCCCTCGCAGAGCCTGGAGGGCGAAGAGGCGCAGCGCAGCAACGGAACACCAAACAGCAAGGTGTGTGCGGTGGGGCGTGTTGCTCACATGCCGTCGGCAGCACCCGCATGCTTTGCGTGGCCTAGAGGGTGGTCTGGCCTGCAGCACGGCCTGCAGCGGGGTCCGGGGCGGCGCAGCCCCCATGACCCCTGGGAATCCAGCGGCCCCCGACCCCGCTACCCCCCCCTGACCCCTGCCACCCACACCGGCTCCTCCCACCCACCCTGCCACACACTCACACACACACACACTCACACACACACTTACACACACCTCTGGGCCCTCCCCGCGCAGGGGCTGCAGGCTCGGTCCGCCTCCCGCAGCCTGGAGGACATCATGCAGCGTCGGCGCGAGGCTGCGCGCCGCTCGCGCCGACGCAAGTCCGCCCAGCTGCAGGCCATGGAGGCCGAGCTGGTGGAGCTGCGGCGCGAGGTTGCCACGCTGCGCGCCCAGCTCGCCTGCCGCGCGGGCCCCGCGCGCGGCGGGTCCTCGGCGCCCAGCGCGGCGATGCCCGCCCACGACCGCCCGGCCGCGCCGCCGCGCCTCGTCCCCGCGCCAGGCCCGAACTCGGGCTTCAGGCCCTATTTTTCCACGGCTGAGGGACCGGGGGTGCGACCCGCCCTGTGAGCGCCCCCGCCCCCAGCCATCTCTTTTCCAGGCCGACTCGCGGGCCGCCGCCCTGCCCTGTTTCGGCCGGCCCCCGAGCCTCGGGGGGCCCGGGACCGGCTCGGCCTCCGCGTCGGCCACCCGTTCCCCGGGCCCACCCAGTCACCCTCAGACAAGCCGCATGGCGCCTCGGTTTCCACACCCTTTTGCCTCCCCGGTTCGAGCCTCGGAGTTCGACCCCAACCCACCTCACCCCGCGCTCCCCGGTAGAGCCGCGCATGGAATCCCTCCGTGCATTGTCCCGCATGGCAGGCCCATGCATTGCCCCGCACGGCCCAGCCCGTGCATCGCCGGGCGTGGGGCACCCCACGCATAGCGGGGCCCCCCGCCCGGCCCGCAGGCCGCGCCGCCCGTACGCCCATAACCTTTCTGCCCGTCGTACGCCATTCCCGTCCGCACCCCAGCAACCCTCTGCCCCGCCATCCCGTGACCCCCACTCGCCCTCACCCCGCACCAGCCGCGCCGCGCTTTCCGGTGACCCCCCGGCGTCAGCGTCCTGTACCTTACCCCCCTTCCGTACCCCCGATCATCCTCCCTGCCCTGAGCGCTGTAAGGCAAATTCGATGCCAAGCGTCTGTTCACGCCCCCCGACACCCCTGGTTCAGCAAGCAAACCCTGCTGTGCACGTGTCTGGTCTGGTCTGGTGGGGGGTCGGGGGGGCTGGAGGCTCCGCCGGGCCTGCTCAAGCCCCGGGCCCCGGCAGCGCCCGCCCGGAGGTGCGGCGCGGCCGCCTGGCCGGGTCCCCCACCGAGGCTCGCGCCTTGAGCGCCTCCGTGGCGTCGTCCTCCAGCGCCACGTGCTCCACGCCCAGCCCCTCCCCGGCCTCCAGCTTCTCCAGCAGAGCCTCCTGCGGGCGTCGTGCGTGGATGTGGTGGGGCGCAGGGTGGTGGCCTACCGAGCCGTCCGTCTGAAGCAAGGCGAGGCGCAGGCACTGACGCCCTGCATTTGTCACCGCATTCTGAACCCAGGGTGGCGCCAGATCAGCCGGACCCCACCTGGGCGGAGGCGACGGGCCTGCTGCGCCGCCGCCGGCCCAGCTCGCCCAGCTTGATGGGGGTGTCCAGCAGCGCGGCAATGCCTGGGGTCACGGGCGGGGGCATGGCCGGGAGCCTGGGCCCTGGGAAGGCGCCCCGCTGCTTGCCAGGCGCCTTGCCTGGCGCGGGCGAGGCGGCGGGGGCCGGCGGCGAGGGGACGGCCAGGTCCGCTGCCTGTGGGGGCACCTGCGCGCCGTCCTCCCGCTTCACCCCTCCCGGGGCCGCCTCGACAAACCCTAGGGCGCGGCGCTCCGCCAGCCGCGCGGCCAGGGCCGCCTTCCTCCCAGCCGTATCGGCGCCCAGCGCGCCCAGCGCAGCCCGCAGGCCCGCCACCGTCATCTTCTTTGGCGACCCCAGCGCGGCAGGGTCCTCGGGCGCGCAGTGGCTCAGGAACTCCTGGAGTGTGAGTGTGGAAGAACAGGGGTCTGGGGTGTCGAGTTGTGTTCAGCATCTGCAGGGGCGCAAGGCGCTCGCAGCAAATAATCTCGCACCGCCCATCACTGTGGCCCCGAGCGAAGGCGCCCACTCCGCGCGCGTACCCCCCGCTTCCTGCCCCACCCCCGCAGTCCCCCCCGACTGCGGTCCAACTCCGAGTGGGCAGCCCTGCCCATGGCAGCCCTCACTCTCCGACCCCAAGCCGCCTCCCACCCGCGCGGGCGCGGCGGCCGCGAAGGCGGCCCGCCTGCCCTCCGCCAGCTCCGTCCCCGCCTGCAGCGGCTGGCAGCGGGCGCAGGCGTACACCGTGCGCCCCGCCATGTCCCAGGTGGCCACGCGGCCGCCGCAGCGCCCGCACCGCGCCTGGTTGTAGATGTAGCGCCGCGCCCAGGCCGGCCCCAGGGAGGGCGCCTCCCCCTCGTCCACGGTGAGGATGGATCCTGTGGCAAAGCCGCGCTGGAGGAGGAGCACGGAGTGCCGCCACAGGCGCTGGAAGGCCTCCACCGAAAGCGTGTTCCCCGGCTGCTCCTGCGCACGTGCTTGGCACAGGGGCCGGGGGTCACTCCTCTGTTTGGGAGTGAACAAGGCGCCAGGGCAGCGAGGCACCAGGCATGGCACGACGGAATGATGTAAACCTTTGCAGGTGCGGGAGACCCCTGCGACTGGACCCCACCATCCCCCGTGCATCGCCCCTGTCCCCCCTTCACACCCACCCAAGCGCCCTCACCGGATGCACGCCGGCCTTGTACAGGATCTCGGCGCGGTAAATGTTGCCGATGCCCGCCACCACCGATTGGTCCATGAGCAGCAGCCTGTAAGTGGGGTTGGGAGGGGGACCTTCTGCAACGCGTCCAGGGTGGGAGGTGCATCGACGCTGCTCCCCTGGGCTTGCGATAAGGCTACAGTGCCGGGGGCCTGCTGGTGCCGCCAGGACAGGTAGGGCCCTTGGTAGCCTAGCCTGCAGGGTACTCACCAGGCCCCTCCCCTCAACCCATGATCCACCCACCCAATGGACTTTTTGCTGGTGGACACCGTGGACCAGACCAGTTCCTCGTCAGCATCCTCACGCAGTGGATCGGGGCCCAGCTTGGACCGCTTTGCGTCATACAGATCTGTTCGAAATGGAAAGGGATGGAAGGTCGAGGGGGGGGAGGGTGGCGCCACCAGGCTGGAGTGGAGCCCATGGCGCCACCCGCCAACCACGGCTCTCCCCTGCAAGCCTGCATCGTTCCGGGAGCGCCAGCCCTCTCAGGCATGGGCGCCTGCACCCTGCAGCTGGATAGGTCCCGACGGCACCCCGCCGTAGCTCCTCACCCCTGCTGCCATGCAGGACCGTCATGGCCGACAGGTGGGACACAGTGCCTGCCTCCTGGTCGAGCAGCTGCAGGCGTGTGGTCGCGGTGGGCTCCGGCCCAGGCAGGGCAGTGGTCCGGAAGGCGCCGGACATCCCAAAGTGGAAGTGTAACACGATGGGATCCTTTGGGTCAGTGCCAAAAAAGTAAAAGAGGTACTGCGTGGGGTTTTGTGAGGGGGAGGGGAGGAGGGGGGGTGGGGGTGGCTTGAGTGGGTGCTGGATGGGAGGAGATGATTCCAGCCTTGAAGGGCCAGACCCTGGATGTGGCGCGGGGGGGGAAAGAAGAAGAGGAGTGATACACCACCATCCCTGGGCAAGCGTCCTAGCCCCTCAGCATCTCACCTTGCCATGGACCTCTATGCGGTGCAGGGGTTGATCATGCAGGGCAGCAGCCCCATCTGTGAACCTTCCATTAGGAGAGCTGGCCTTGAAGCGCCTGCCCAGCAGCTGGCGTCGGTGGGCGTGGGCCACCCGATGGCACTGGTGCCCCTCCACCATGACCACAGGTGTGCTTCGCAGACCGCGATCTAGTGCAGCATAGGTGGGAGATGGGTAGAATGAACTCATTGCTTGGCGAGAGGCGGTGGAAGCCATAACTACCACTCCTACAGGCGCGCATGGGTCGCACATGTCGGGCGGGGGCAGCCTGAGGAAGGGGCCAGCCTACGCCACACCCTCAGCATCTACACCATGCAGATCTCGCGCCACGCGACTGCCATGCCGCTCAGTAGTCGGATGTCATGTGTCGATGCATATTTCCTCCTGTGATCGCCTTGCAGGGACGGCTATAGGAATCGTGTGCCATGTGGGTCCCGTTCATTTTTAGGTCTACGACGGAAAGCATGCATGGCACGTACGGAAGCCTCCCACAATCGTGTGTGTATATGGATTTCCGATCTGCCTCTGCATGCTCTGTACCTTTGATGTATACTCGAGGGCAGATTGAAATCAAGATTCCTTCGTAGAACATCCTGTACTCTGTGTTCGCCCCCTCACCGGAGACGCCCCTCCACCCTTCACCATGACCAACAAGACAACGTTTTTATATGAAAGCCTCCCTAAGGATGAATTGCGAAAGCTGATAGCTGGATTGTCCGAAAATTTTATGCCTTTCACGGAGAAGGGAAGTTCCCAAGAGGTCGACCCACCCTCAGAGACTGGGTGTGCTCCCTCGGTCCCTGTCGCACCAGCACTGGACGATCCTGTTGCTCTGAGGAGGTGAGCTGAGGCTGTGAGATCAGGTGCTTTGCTGTCTGCCTATGGAGGGTCTGATCCTGAATTTTAGGATGGAGGACAGGTGGCTGACAAGTGCACTCTCCTTCAGCTCGGCGGCCAGACTCCTCACACACTGTCCATGCGTGCAGGCAGGTGGAGCACTACTTTTCGGACGCCAACCTGCCGACCGATGCCTTCCTACTGCAGCAGGTCGCCAAGCACCCCGAGGGTTATGGTGAGTGGGCCCCTATAGCAGGGCAACATCACAGTCGTGATCCCAGGGGTACTTGGTCCCTTCCCCCCGCTTCTCAATCAATCAGCTCAACACAAGCGGCCTCCCGCTCCCCCCCCCCCCTCCACCATCCCGCGTGCAGTCCCCCTCGCCGTCATCATGTCGTTCAAGAAGATGAGGCGGTATGGAAAAGACCCAGCCGTCGTGGCCGCAGCTCTGAGGTCCAGCGAGCTGCTGGAGGTCAGTCTGAGCGGCAAGGCGGTGCGGCGCAGGGAGCCGCTGAAGGCGGTGGACCACTCCGAGCTGCGTTCCAGGACGCTGCTCATCACCGGCCTGCCCGACAAGTCCTCCATCGGTGCGCTGGGTGGAAAGCGCGGCGGCTGCCACGGGCCTCGTGTGCTGCCTGCCCACCGGGTCCCTGGGCTGCCGATGCACTGAGCAGAGTCCCATGCTCGCGCCTTTTCCCATCCTCGCACCCTTTCCCACCCACCCACCCACCCTGGCAGAGGAGCTGGAGGGACGGTGCAGGCCCTACGGCACCCTGGGCTTTGTGAAGATCCGGAAGCCGGAGGTGCTGGACCCCCTCATCGCCTTCAACCCCCGCTTCATGACCTGGGTGGGGCACCGCTGGTACGGGCTCGTGGAGTACTCGAGCTCGGAGGAAGCCCACAGGGCCAGGGCTGCGCTGGACTCCACCGACTCCTGGTGAGGACCGGGACTTTGGCACTGGCCGGGCGGTGACCGGCAAGGGCACGGGCAGGAGGGGTGACTGAGGTTTGTCGGCGTCGATGCACCGCCCGAGGCTGTGCCTGTGAATCCCGACCGCGCCGTCTCTCGTTCCTTGGCACGCCAGAGGCAGACGCTCTTCCCCACCTCAGCTCCACGCCCTGATCTCGCACAGGCGCGGGGGCCAGAGGGCAGCCATCCTCAACGTCCTGCCCCAAGGCAAGGCGGCCCGGCCCCCCAAGCAGGCGGGCCCAGACAGGCAGGGAGCTGGGGCTTCAGGGATTGGCGGGGCGGCCGCAGGGCCGTCCGTGGGAGCCACAGACGACGCGGTGCAGGAGTGTGAGGCCCAGGCTCCCGACGGCGGCAGGGAGGGGCAGCCGCCCGGCGGCCCCAAGGCCAAGGCCAAGCCCGCCCGCCGCGACTACTCCGCCTGGGCCAGCGCATCGCATGCCTCCCCCGGAGCGGGGGCTGGGGCAAGGGAGGGGCCCCGTCAACCCCGCATGGCGGTGCCGGGGGAGAAGGGATTTGGCATGGGCAGGGGCAAGCCGCTGCCAGTGCCGGCGTGAGGCGTGCACACCCTAGAGTCGCCTGTCATGGCTGGCGTGGGAATCGAGTCGAGTGATCCCCCTCCCACCCCTGTCCCTGGCTTGGTTGTCTGACAATTCCAGACGCATTGCGCATTGTTGCAAAACTGAAATCGCCCGGTAACATGGCAGGTCTCAGGTCAGCTCGTCGATCCGCCGCCGCACCATCCATTGCGAAACCCGGCATGGCCGTGGGTGCAGAAATCACCCCCGCCGCGGCGAGCGACCTCGCCCCACTGGAGACCTGCTGCGGCCGCGTCTCCTCCCCGCGTCCCTTTGCCTCGGTGGGGATCTGCTGCGGCTGTGCCGCCTCGGCCAGGGCCCTGCCCGCTCGCCACGTCCCTGCGCTGGCGGCGAGCGGGACTGTGCCCTCCTGGGCAATGGCGAGGCCGACCTCCGGACCGGTCGCCGCAGCGGTGATGGAGACCTGCTGCTCGACTCCGGCGACCGGCTGCGAGTCCGAGACTTGTGCTTCTTGTGCTTGGAGGCCTTCTTCGCCCTCCTTGCCTCCTTGCGAGCCTGCACCAGGGCGTGGTGACAGGAGATCATGCAGCGGGGCGAGGCATATGCCCTGGGAGCCAGGTGAGCCTGCAGCGCTGCAGATGGCCCCTCCTCCCAGTGGCAATGTGTATCAGCGCAGGTCGCAGCCCAGGGACCTAGCTCTGCACCTTCTTCTCCTCCCTCCTATCCTGCTTCCGGATGTCTGCCCTGGGCGGCGCAGACTCCTCGGCCTGGGCAACCCCTGGCCCACCCCGCGTCGACGCCGGCTGCTGGCGCGTTCCCGCGACAGACTGGGAGGTCCCCACGCCTGCGAGGCGCTCCACCATCTCCCCATCCTGAACTGCGCCGCTGCGGAGGTTTAGGAGGATTGGGGTAAGGCATACTTGAGTAGGTTGCCCGCTGGGGTCAAATGCAAATTAGAGAGTCAATCGTGGGCCTGGGCCGGCGGCTGGGCTGGTTGTGGAGGCTTGCCACGCATCCCTCTTGCTGCACTGTGAGCGTAGTACATGGGATGCATGGAGCGCCCCCTCCACCGACTCACGTGAGGCGGGAGGCATTGAAGCCCAGCCCCTTCACCCGATCCTCTGCGCCCGGGTCCTCCTCCTCGGCAGCGTCGCCGGCCCCATGCAGTATCTTCTGCATGTCCGCACCATCCAGCTTGGGCTGTGTCACCGGCTTTGGCGGCCGCGGCTTCATGCCCAGCGCCTGGAGAGGGGGCAGGGCATAGTGAGTGGCTTCTTAGCAGTAGTAGATTTCGATCAGATTCATTTAAATGTTCAGGCAACTCTGCACTCTGCATCAGCCGATCAGGGGTCGATGAGCCTGCAGAGCAGCCGTGCTCGACGATTCAGTTGCCAAGGACTATGCCAGAATCCCTCAAACCCCAAAGCCTGTCCCGCACCTCCATCATGAGGTCCTCCTCCCGCTGCTTCACCATGGCCAGCTCCTTTTCGCGTGCCGCCTGGGCATCCCCCTCCTTCTCGCGGGTGTACCAGTATACATCCTTGCCCTTCTGCCACCTGTGGCGGGGGGGAGACGCATGTTGTGATACACTCTCCAGCCACCACCTGCACTCCGCAATCCACACATTCGAAACCACCACGCACAATCTACCTGCCGGTCAGGGCCTTCACGCTGTGCCCGAGGTAATATTCCCTGTCCTGGTCCGCTCTCACACTCTCCCAGTTGAACTGGTCCTTGCCCCCCCTGGTGCCACCACGTGCGGGCCCATTATATATGCCCGCCATTCGGCTCAGAGGAGTAGTTGCAGATGAAAAACACGAGGTGTTGTCTTTCTTAACGACTCATAAGGCTGGAGAATGGCATTGCCAACCGACCATCGCGCCCGCGCGCGGTGACCTGCCTTGGGTCGACGGATCGCTTCTAAGCTTTCCAGCCGTGGGGTGTTGTTACAGCGACTGAAGTGCCGACTCAAGCAATTTAGACCCCGAACCTGTCACACCAGCCGGCTACAGCAAGTGCGTTGCAATGTGGGCTGCTGCAGCGGCTGCCAGGGTAGGACCCGCAGCACCCGTCACGGAGGACGCTGCGCCGCTGTCTGGCCGTCCCCCGCTCAGCGGCTGAGCGGCATCTAGGTAGTCGAGAATGTTGGCCACATCCTCGGCATCGAAATTGTATATGATACCCTGTCGGATCGATGGGAGGCATGTAGTGGTTGCAGGAGGTGGTCAAGTTGCTCCTTCACACTGCACCTTTGGCTGCAAAACGACATGAAATTCACTGCACCACACTATCAATGCTGACGTGACAGCTACCGATTGAACAGCCACTCCGTAACTTACATGACCAGCCTCTGGAACCTCCACGAGGAGGTAGTCTGGAGATTGGAGGGCCGAATACGTCTGTGTGACTGCCGGGATAACCTTGTCCGCCGATCCCCTGGTGTGAGATGGTGGGGGAGAGAGGAGATCGACCTCCCTGTGCAGTAGCTGTACCCATCATGTCGAAGTGTACAACGCCTCCAGCCTCGTGCACGGCCTGCAAGCTCTGTGAGGCTCCTGAACTCTGTTTCCCCCTGGCGAGCAAGTATGAGCCCCCACCACACACGCACACACACCCGTGGAAGGCGATGGGCACCGGCCCTTTGCCCAGTGCCTGACTGGCTGCTGTCGACCGAGGGCACAGGGCCTCCAGCTGCGCCGGCCAGCCCGCCGCGCAGAAGCCCTCGTAGTAGGCAAGGACTGCCGCGGCCTGCGCCTCCAGAGCCGCCCTCGTTTTCAGCAGGACCAGGGGGTTCTTGACGACGGTGCCGAGTGCATAGCCCGCCCCAGGCATCTGCAGCGCACCCACAGCATACTGCAGGGAGGCCACCGCATTCCAGAGGCTGCAGTAGGCTGCATGGGAGGGGCAATGTGGGTGGTGGGTGGGGGTTGGTGGGGCCAGAGATATGTCACCAAGGAGGCGAGAGCAGGGCCTTGGCTGGCTGAAGGATACAATAAGGAGCTGGTATGACACTGTGCTGCCCATAAATCTGGCATGTGGACATTTGGGACTCTAGGCAGATGCACAGACGTCAGACACTGCCCAAGCGCATGCATGCCCACGAGAACACAGCCCAGAGCTGGAGTGAACCCCCCAGTCCAAACCTGGATCCAGGGCCCCCAGGGGGAAGAAGAGGGTCAGGTCGGCCTGGCTGGAGCCTAGCTGGGCATCCACCAGCCTGGCCAGTGTGGCAGCCAGGCCCCCCTCCGGCTGAGGGGCCAGGGGACCGCCAAAGGAACCCGCCACTGCAAGCAGGGCGGGATGGAGGAGAGGTGATGCAGTGCATGGGGGTTCAGCAAACATTGGCCTGAGATGTGTATGTGGGTGATCCTCTGCCAGAGAAGGCAAAGCCATGCTGCTCCTGTGTGCGCTCACGCACATCTATACAGTACCACCCCTCCCGGGCCTCGCACCGGAGACCACGACGTGCACCGAGGAAGGGAAGGAAGCTGCCAGGGACTGCGCGACCATGGCTCCCATGGAGTAGCCCAGCACGTCATACTCAGGCAGTAGGGTATCTGGGTGCGCCGCTGACAGGGCGGCCATGAATGCCGCGGTGTTCTCGGTCAGCAGAGGGATGGAGGGCGCCGTGGCGGCGAGGAAAGTGGACCCTCCGATCCCAGCATGATCCAGGGTCACAACGGGTCGGGACCCCTGCGACAGCCAGGCCAGGAAGGAGGGGGGCCACTCGTACTGGGTGGCCCCCATGCCATTCAGCAGCAGCAAGGGTCGGACGGGTTCGGTGATGTTCAGGGTGTTGAACATGTGGTAGCTGTTATTCACGCCGCCTGACAGGGGGCCAGGAATGTGGGGAGGCTGGGTGATCGTACCTGAGGGCTGACTCCCTAAACCCGAAGATCAGTGCCCATCGAGTGCACCAATCATGGCTCTTTGTACCTGCCACAAGAAATTGTTCCGGCCCGAGAATGCTCAAGTCTCCCGGGGTGAGTACGGTGGTGGGGTCACACTGGGACGGGTACATGGTCTGGGCCAGGGCAACACCTGCCACGGCGGCCACACATAGGAGACTCAATGCCCATGACCGCGCCATGTAGAGAATTTAAGGCGTCTATAATGATGAAGATATCTTGATACGCCTGCCGAAGCGGCGATCGGGCGGTGTCTTATTCCCCACTGTGGTCGCCCGGTACTCATCGAAACGGCGTCCCCCCGAGCAACGACGCGCGCGCTGAGGCACGTGGTACGGTGTGGAAATTTAAGCAGGAGCGTGCGTCGTGCTAGGAGCTTCCAGCTCCAAAAGTGTGGAATTAGGCTCTTTGCCCGAAGCATAAACAGAGCGCGAGGCATGCCTGCATGCGCACAAATTTCGTGATAGTGGCAGGTGCCACTATCTTTCTGCTTTGCCAGGTATCGTCGAATATCTTGCGATTGACATGGGGTTAGCCGACGATGCTTCTTGATCGACGAAGCACACCCAGATGTAGCTTGACTTATCACATCACGTGCAGGGTGTCCTGCTCTACAGCGTCCGTTTAGATGGTGCCCCGTCCAAGGGTGTGAAGGTGAGGGCATGAAGTATTCGGCTTCTACCCACCCTGGACATTAGTGCCGCCTGGATCGCACCCTCATCACCACCGCAACCTATTTTATCGTGCACAGGTCGGCGCAGGCACCCAAGGCCGCCTGGTGCAGCTGGTGACCAGGGAGGAGGGCACAGCCGCCCGCCAGGGGCCGAAGCCTCGATGGGCCAGGAGGCAGGACCCCCCTCCGCCGGCCGAGGTGGCAGCGGGGGCGCGGCGCCTTCGCCAGGCCCAAGAGGCTGCCCTCCGGAGGTGGACCCGCCCAGACGCCACCTCCACCACAGTTTTCCCGCCAGGGCATGAAGACGGCGCCTGTGTGGGCTCCGGCCCGCCCCGCATCGGCGCCTTTGCCGCGGTGGTGATGGTCACCTTTGACCGCGCCGAGTACCTGGCACGGGCGCTGGAGAGCATGCTCCACGTCCACGCCCTGGACCCCGACAACCAGTGCGTGGGGAGTGGGGAGAGGGCTGGCTGTGCCGGGAATGGGGAGCTGTGCGTGGGCGTGCGGTGGGGAGTGGAGGGGGCGACCCAAGGCATCAAGGAAACTGCACTGTCACCCTCCCCTTGCATGGCTGGAAGGCCTGGCTTCCGCAAAGTTCCCTCCACGACGGGTAGATGTGACGCTGTCGCTCGCCTGCTGACCCGGGTGCAGGTTGCGCTTTCCCCTGTACATCAGCCAGGACTCGGATGCTCCTGGCGTCCAGGAGGTCATCGAGCAGCATCTGGACAAGCTGCGATACCTGCAGGTGGGCAAGAGGGTGTGGATCGGTGCTGAAGCAGTGGGCAAGGAACTGCAAGAATGTCTGGCAGTCCCTACCGCACCCCTGGGCTGCCTCTAGAGCATGACATGCAACCTTGCCTCGTCTGTGCAGCACCGAGAGGTGGCTCCTCCCATCCCCTCAAACAAGCGGGAGATACTGGCGTACTACAGAATTGCCAACCATTACAAGTGAGCTAGGAGTCTGTACATGGAAGAGGGGTGGGCGCAGCCAGCATACCCTTCTCTCCATGGCGTCATTGCTGGCTGCAACCCTGAAAGTCGGGCCAATCCCCCTTGTGGGCTCCTCACCATGCGTTTCCTTCTCCAAGACTTCAGCGCTGCACAGGCAGCCTACTGTTCCCCCACACCCCTTCCACCCAATGCACAGGTTCATCTTCCAGACCTTCTTCGACTGCTTTGGATTTGCGCGACTCATCATTCTGGAGGACGACATGCTCCTCGCCCCTGATTTTTTCCCCTACTTTCTTGGTCTCGGCCGCTTCATGGACGCAGACCCTAGCCTGTACTGTGTCAGCTCCTGGAACGACCACGGACAGGTGCCAGCACTGGAATGGAAGACGGGGGATCAGAGGACAGCGTGACTGAATGGCCGCTGCGCTTAGATTGCCGCCCATGGCTGCAGACCGGCCCTCTCAATTCCCCCCGACCTCCCATCTCCTCACTATGCAGTCAAAGTTTGTGAGGGACCAGCACACTCTGCACCGCACCGACTTCTTCCCGGGCCTGGGATGGATGACTAATGCCGGAGTCTGGACCAGCATCAGGGAGGCCTGGTGAGGGCGGGGGCTGCTGGGCAGAGGGATCCTGGGAGGAGAAGAGCCGGAGGGGGCATGCACATGGCATGTATGCTTGAAACATGGACCAGACCAAATGGGGTGCCACAAGCAGAAGCATTGCCCAATCTGCACAGGGACCTCCCAAGATTGCGACGATGGCCTGCCTCTTGAAGGGTTTATGCCTGGGTCAGACAGTTCTTTTTTCACACATGTTGCTTGCCTCCTCTACTTTCTTCTCACAACCGCCAATATCTGCCCATGCAGGCCCCCAGCATACTGGGACGACTGGATGAGGCTCAACTCCACGAGACAGGGCCGGCAGTGCATCAGGTGTGTGTGTGAGCTGCCAGGCATGTGCTGCAGGCTAGAGACCGTCAGCCACCCTGGTCTGAGAGCGGCGGATGATTGGCAACCCCCTCCTGTAGCCCCACAACGCTACCTAACCGCTGGCACCCAGGCCCGAGGTCAGCCGCACCTACAATTTTGGCGAGCACGGCTCGAGCAAGGGCCAGTACTTCCGCACCTTCCTCAAGCCCGTGACTCTGGCCAGCGAGGCCATCGACTGGGCGAGCGAGGACCTGAGCCACCTCCTGCCGGACGAGTGAGGGAGAGGGTCGGGAAGGGGGGGCGGGGGATCGCCGGCAATGTCAATCGCATCCTTGCAACATTGAGATGCGGCTTTACTTTATTAAGATCAGGCCTAAGAGCCAGTTTCATTTGCCACAAGGCAGGCGGCAGTTAGCCTCACCAAACATTCCTCACTCACCCAGAAACCCCCCGCCTTCCACCACAGGTATGCCACGCGCTTCGAGGCAATGCTGGCCTCCGCGCCCACGCTGGCCGCCGACGCGGCATGGACCTCCGCTGCCGGTCCCGTCCGCGTGGAGTATGCCAGCCTGCAACAGTACCGGCTGATCACGGGGAGGTACCGCATGCTGCGCGAGTGGAAGGACGGCGTGCCGCGCGCCGCTTACCGCGGCGTCGTGCGCGTGAGAAACCCGAACGGCGTGGAGGTGCTCATCGCGCCGGTGCCGGGGTTTGACCCCGGTGCGGCGGCGGCCTCCGGGGAGGGCCGGGCGCAGGAGCCGGGGGGCGCCATGGGCAGGTGACTCGTAGATTGGGAGGGGAGGGGATGGTGATCGTGTGCCCGCAGGCTGGGATACCACTCCATGCTCAAGCGGGGCAGGGTGGCAGCTGGTCCGTATGGGTTGCTGTGACCGGAGGGAGCTGCAGATGAGGGACAGAAGGGGAAGGAGGCACGATGTCCCTGCGCCTGACTGCCTCCACTTCTCCACCCCCCCTCTTGACTCTGGCAGGAGGGGCAAGCTTGTCACTCGATCCATCACAGACTGAGAACTGGTTCTGAACCCTTGCGCTGGTCGCAGCACCTTCGAGCACCCTCGCCTATGGAGCGGCCCCACGCACTGAACTCAACAGTTGAAATGAAATGAAAGGGCTGATCTCACACTGCAAAAGCCCAGCTGTTTAAGCGAGGGCACGCCACGCTCGCAGTGGGATTGCCTCAGGCTAGGTGCCAGTACAGAACGATATGACTGTCAGTAGCCTGTGGACAGGGGACAGTGCAACCTCAGACGGGTGGAAAATCTGAGCAACTCCCGTCAACACTCATGCCAGAGTGGGTCGCCGGCGGTCGTGCGCTCACCCCTCCTCCGCCCACGGCGCCTGTGGGGGGACCAGGCCCCGGCCCCGGCTCCTCCTGGCCACCCCCAGCGCGGCCGCCAGCGGGGCCGACCCATACTTTTGCAGCGCGTAGACGAGGTCGCGCCGCCCCCCGGCCAGCAGCTCAGCCTGGCTGGGGAGCACGCGGGCGGCGTCGCCCCCCAGCCCCGCCATGAAGGCCCGGAACTCCGCCACCGCCGCGCCCAGGCCGTGCCACTGGCCCCTGCCCTGCCTGCGGGGCCTGAGACCCAGCCTGGCGGCCGTGGCGGAAAACCCGCCGCCACGCATGACGGCCTGCGCGGTCGGGCGGGGGTGCCTGGAGTGTGCCTTCGGGGCGTGGGCACGGGGAGGCCCGCCGGCCTGCCTCTGGATCCCCAAGCCCCGTGCATGCACTGACAGCTGCCAACATCCATGCCTCACGTGACAAGGGGTCCCCTCCCTCCCTCCCTCCCTCTCTCCTCCTCCCCCACCCCCCCACACATCTCTTCCAAACACACACGTTGTAGAGGTCGTTCCTTCCCCCACCCAAGAGCTGGTTGGCGGTGGGCATGCCCCCCGGCTCCAGCCCCGCGTCCAGCGCCCAGCGCGTCAGCTCCCGGCGCAGGCGCTGCGCCCCGCCCAGGTGGCGCTGGCGCGGGCGGGGCGGCGCGCGGCCCAGCGCCGCGCCCACCGCGCGGTAGCCGCCGTGCATCGTGACGGCGTAGTGCAGGTCGTACCGCCCCGCCGCCAGCAGGTGTCCGCGCGAAGGCATGACCACGTCCTCCCGCGGCTCGGCCAGCACTTCGCTCCCATCATCGGCCAGCGCGATCAGGGTCGGCAGCTCCGGCGCCTCGCGCGACACCCGCCCCGTCACCTGGTTGTACCAGTACCCGGCCTTTGACGGCTGGGGGGGCAGGGCGGCGGGGTCCGGGGTACCGGGCGGTGGTCGTGGGTCGTCGCCACCCCCCATGCCCCTGGCCCCCTCGCCGCCTCCATCCCCGCGTCCGACGCCCCAGCGCTCCTCGCCGACCTCCGCCTCGCCCGGCTCCTCGAACCTCGTCCAGTGCGCGGCCACGAAGGCGGCCCAGCTCGCGCTGCATGTTGTCCGCGCAGTCCCAGTAGCCCGCGGGGCGGCGGCAGGCCGCCAGCCCCAGCGCGGCGGCCACCTCCAGCTGGCCGCCGGCGAGGCGCACCAGGCGCGCGAGGTCGGCGCGGCCGGCCGCCACCAGCGCCGCGCGCGTGGGCATGGCCCCGCGGCCCAGCCGCGCCGCGGGCGTGCCCGCGCGCGGCGCGGCGTAGGGCGCCAGCTGGGCGCCCAGCGTGGCCAGCAGGGCGCCGCGCTCGCCCAGCTCGCGCAGGCCGGGGGGGAGGTCCAGGCGCAGCACGCGACCGGCGTGGTCCACGCGCGCCACGATGGAGGGCACCCAGGGCACCAGGTGCTCCACAGGCGTGCCGTGGGGGAGCAGGCGCGAGGCGGCGGCCGATGCCCCGGTCACGCCACGCACCGTCAGCATGGGCTGGCCCTGGCCGGGGTGCAGGGAGTGGACGCTGCCCAGCGCCTCCCCGGTCTCAGCACAGGTCACCGTGTAGCCGATCAGGTCGGGGGTGGGGGGCGGGGGCGGCTGGGGAGGGGACCAGGGCTTCGGGGCTGGGGGGGAGGGGGAGCGCCGCCTGCAAGGGAGGGGTTTGAGATGGGTGCCTGAGTGCCAGCCGGGCAGGTGGGGCGCATGCGACCAGCATGCCACCGAGTTATCGAAACTTCATGTCAGGTACAGGTAAATGTGCCAGCCAATTCCCAGCCCATGCGCACCTGGGACGGTGATGATGGTGACGTCGCCCGGGGACGGCCTGCAGGGCCGATGCGCTGTGGGGATGCGCGAGGGGTGCTCGCCCCACCATTGCCCTGGAGGGACACAGCAACAGAGAAGTGCTTCTACAATGGCTCCATCCGGCCCGACCCAGCATCTGCATCCTTTTGTCTTGGCTTTGCCAGCAGGCGACCTCACCCCAGGCTATGAGAAGGCCAGGGGCGGTATCGTCGCCGCGCACGGTTGGGAAGGAGCATGATCAGATTCTAGAGGTCTTAGCAAGGAATTTGTGCAGAAATTGCTGCCATGCTCACGAGCAAGGTGCAGAGTCGTCCTTGGAATGGTTTCGCGGGCGCGGAGACCCTTGAAACCGATCTGATAGTACACACCCACCCGGTCGCCATGCAAGATCCAACACTGTGCTGGTGAGCATACAGGGGCACCTCAGAATGCTATCGGTATAATCGAAACAGCCTGTATCGAGAGGCCCGGGGACCCATGGCCGGATCTGCGGCCATGCCCACCTCTGTGGCTCGCCCCCTAAAGGCTTTCACGACCCTTCAGCCCCGGCCCACACGCCGCACGAGATGCGCTCCGGAGCGGCCCACCGCCCTGAATTTTTCAGCAAAGCCCCACCTCCGCTTCAGCAAAGGTGCATGCCGACGGCATGGCTCGGGTCCGTGTGGGCCGACGGGCGACCTTTTTCGTGGCCTATGTGCACTAGTCAAGGAAGGATGCCGCACGCTCGTGAACCCACATCCTGCGCGCAGGTGCTAGTGCACCCGTGTCCTCCGATGGCATATGCACCCAGAAATCCCAGCTCCTGAGCGGGACAGGCAGCCTCAAGGACACCACACAGGCCAGAGAGGACCTGCTCACCAAGAGCGACGAGCATTTCGCAGAGCTGGGCCTGGCGTTCGAGTGGAGCCTGGCGCCCAACCTGGATGAGCTCAACGACCTCTTCCAGCGGGTGAGAAGGGTCTGTGGGGGGTGGGTGGGGGGTCCTGCGTCTGAGCGATCGATGGGTTTGTTGGAGTCCAACGATGCAATTGGCCAGCGATCTACTGGGCGGGATTGTGCAGGCGCCCTTCCCAGGCCTCAGCATGTGGCCTGGACGGCGGCCATGCAGCCTCCACGGCACCCCGACGCCGCACCTCAGCATTCATGGGCTCGCGGTGCGCAGGTGGGCTTCCCGCGCCGCGACAAGGCCAAGTTCGCCGAGGCGCTGAGCAACACGCATTGCACGGTGTGGGTGCGTGCAACCCGGAAGTCGCGCATGGCGCGGGAGGGCCAGCTGCTCGCCTTTGCCCGGGCGACCAGCGACAAGGCCCTGACCGCGACCATTTGGGACGTGGCGGTGAGTGGTTGCCAGGGGGACCTTGGTGTTCCTTTGGTGCTGAAGGAGGGGCGGAAGCTGATACACGAGGGCTGCTGCGGTGCACAGCACTGGGCTGCTCCTTTGGATGGTACTGTGCAGAAACTCGCATGCCCAGATAAGCAGTCATTTCCCTTTCAACACGCTCACCGTGCCAGGTCACGCCCGGCTGGCAGCGCATCGGGCTGGGCAGGGCGCTGGTGGAGCGCTTACTGGAGGCGCTGACGTCGCAGGGCATCCCCACCATCACCCTCTACGCCGGTAGGGGTTGGCTCGCGTCGGCGGCGTGGGAATTTTGTGCTGCCTGGGGTGGAAGGCGGGGGGCCTTGGTGGGACTGGTCAATGGCATGGGCGAGCTCCTTGCACAGCACAACCTTCCCTCCCTTCCGGTGCAGAGCCGGGGGTTGTGGGCATGTATGAGAAGATGGGCTTCGTGTGCGACCCCCAGGGTGTGAAGGGCCTCGCCTTTCAGCAGAAACGTGGGCGATGACCTCGACGGAGGGGTGCTTGCAGGCCAGCTCACAGGGTTTTGGGGCGGGCCCTTTTTCATCAAGTGTGCAGCGCCGTGCTCCAAGGCTGGGACCTGGGCCAGGCTGCCCTGTTCCAACCCTCTCGACAGCCGTGACCTCATGCATGCGCGGCCCAGGCGCGGACATGCTGCAGTGCCCTGGTCTCCTCCTCCTGCATGCAGCCGCTCCGAAGCCTGGGCCATGCCGGCTTGTTGTCCCTTGAAATTACACCATCGCACTGTAATAACAGCAGCAGGAGCAGCAGCATGGATAAAGGAGGGTATCTCGAGGCCAGCGAGCCGCAAGGCTTAGAAAATGTTGGTGTCCTTGGCATCTCAATGCCTGAAGCGCCTCGCGCACATGCCTCCCAGCACCTCAGGCGCCCTCCTGGACGGGAAAGCGCTGCGCGGCGGCTGCCAGGAAGGCCTCACTGCGCGCGGCGCACTCGGCCCACCGCACCCGCGCGTACTCGAGGTAGTCAAAGTCCAGCAGGCTCCACTGGGCCTGCAGGAAGCACCATGCACCCCAGTACTGGTGGCTGGCCAGGGCATACACGTTGGCCTCCGCCACGGCGTCCGCCACCGCGTCCGCCGAGATCTCTGCCGGGGCGACGCCGGCCTCCGCCGCCAGGTAGGCGCGCAGAAAGGCGCCGGCCTCCTCGTCGCTGGGGTACTGGGTGTAGTCGCCGTCAAAGCCAGCGTACCTGCGTTGGGGAAACTTGAATTGTAAGAGGGCACCATAGTCGGTGGCCCCTGCAGTGCAGGAGCGCAATCTGCCCCGGGGCCGGTGGGGTCTGCCCGTATCACGAGACCCGTCAATCCTCAAGCCGTCAATCGGCACGTGGCGCCAAGCACTGAAGCCTGTCCTTTGATGCTCATCCACCTGTATTCCCGCCGCTTCTTCCCTACGTTGGTCCTCCTGTCCCCCGCGCTCTTCCCTCCCCCCGAGATAAAAACAAACCCAAACAAACTTACTCATTGAAGTGGTTGCCCCAGTCGTAGCCGCGTGGCGCCCAATCCACATACTCAAAGTCGATGAAGGTCATGTCGTTGCGGGCCGAGGTGGTGGACACGGGCGAGGCAGCGGTGGACTCGCCAGCCACGGTCCCGGCAGCCAGGAAAGCGTCGGAGACCATCACGTTCCCGGCCAGCAGGTCGTTGTGAGCCAGCACGGTGGGCGAGCCGACGGCGGCGCATGCCCTCTCCACCTGTTGCACCCGGCGGCGCAGGTCTGCAAGGTCAAAGGCCTCGAACTCAGCTTGTTTCTGTGGGGGATGGACGGAGGGGAGGTTGCGGGCGGAGGGAAGGCCCCTTGGGCAACACCGAATCATGGAAGCATACCATGCACCACAGGACTAAAATCTGCCCTCGCTGCTCCACGAGAGCTGGCGACGAACCCTCTCCACAGGCCCAGCACACAGCTGAATCCAGCGCCGGCGCGCCCACCACCACTTGCACCTGGGCGTCCTTGAAGGTGAAGCCCTCTGTGATGTCCAGCCACTCATGTATACGTTTGAAAGGAGTGTTGGTGGTCCGCGGCCCCTGCGGGGTGGAGAGGGTGCTCATTCAGGTGGCAAGATTGGGGGGCTGGGATCAATGCAAGCTACGCCACATCCTTGCAAGATCGTCAGCACGACCACCTGGAATTACACACACAAACACACGCACGGGGGCGGGGATGCTGTGGAATCGCTGCAGCGCCACGGCGATGGCTGCGGCGATGCGTGAGTCCTTGAGCTGGGCGGGGGAGAGGCACTTCTGGGGGAGGAAAGCCTCCAATCGTCCGGAGGTGAAGGTTCCCAGGACCTGGAGGGCAGAAGGCGAGGGTGAGGTGCAACGGTAGGGACCAGATTGTGGAGTGTTGGCCCAATGCATGTGGGATCCTTACGACACCACCCGGCCTCAGCAAGCCCCACCCACCTCTGTCCCAAAGCCATGCTGGGATACCAGCTGCATGGTGGCTACTTCATGGTCACGGTTGATGAATCGGTCGGTGTTCAGGCCATATAGACGGCACAGCACAGGTTCCAAGCTGCCGGTGGGTGCAGCCTTATACAGTGCGTTGCTGATGCCTCCAGTCACTGTGGTGACCTGTGTGTTATGTAGAGGTATGCCAGCCTGTCTATCAATCACGGCTGGATGGGACCGCAGATCGCTTAATCGGGGGCCAGCACCGCACCTCGACATCGGCGTCGCTCAGGCATGCCCACTCCGGCAGCAAGCGACGGCAGATCTCTCGCACACCCCGCATCAGCCCTTCCTGAGGTAACTGGGAGTCCAGGGCGTAATCGACATGGGGCGTGATCGCCATGTTCCCCGCGGAGCCCCGGGAGTGGCTGGGAGAGTTGCAGGCCAGGCAGGACTTCGTATTCTCCACGCACACAGACAGCCTGGCTTTCGGCAGCGAATGGTTGCCGAGTATTATCTTCGAGATGCTGTTGCGAGGTTGTCCGAATGGGGTTACCAAAGCCCTTTTGCGAGTGCCTGGCCAGCTGACGATGAATCAGACCTGTAGCTAGGGCTTGCTGACGAGGCAAAGCGAGTCATGCCGGCGGGGTTTCCAGACCGGACATCGGGGACTAGGTGTTGTTCCAGAATCAATGAGATCAGACCAAAAGCAGGTCAAGAAGGGATGAAGCTTTCTTCTCCTAGGCTTGGCCTGAGATCAGACTGAGCATCCTCCTGCTCTCCGCCGCGAAGTCCAGGGGCTTGATCTCCGCCAGCGCAAACCGCTGCCGCTGCTCACCGTTGTACTCCCTGCGACGAGGCATGAGGATGAAGGGATGGACTTGAGCGTCTGTACCTGTAGGGATAGGTCAACACTATATTTTCTACATTGGATGAGGCTCCCACCATCGCTTGACTTCGAGCATGTACATACACCTTTCCACCACCTTTCCCACTCACTGTGCACTGGCCTTGACCCGCAGGGCCCAGTCCTTCCAGCTGGCGGCCTTGAGCGTGGCCAGGAAGCGCGATGGCTCGGCGTCCTTGAGGGCGGCCAGGTCGTCGGCAGACATGCCCAGCAGCTCCTGCGCCTGGTCATTGAACACCTGCACAAAGCACTCCCCGCTCTCATCCACCACCTTGGCCTGGGAAGTAGGAGTCGAGGGGAGATGGGAGGGGGGTGGATGCCGGCTCGAAGCGTGCTCACTGCAAAGCACAGCGGCCGGTGGTGGCCAGACCCCTGCGGCAAGAGCCGGACCCCCCTGCTCCAATGCAGCCAGCCACACCAAGATCCAGTCTGGCAGGGGGCTCAGCCAAGTGTACCTGCAGGATGTACCGCCTGACCATGCTGGGCAGGGTGGTGCCGCTGTACTCGCAGTACCACTGGCCGGGGCCCTGCTCCACGACCTGCGAGTCGGGCACGGGCGCATCGCGGCGTGGATAGCAAGGGCAATGGGGTGTGCGGCGCCGCACCCTTCACCTCCACATACCCATTCCTCTTCTCTCCCTGCACCTTGCGGTTGTTCTCGGGGTTGGCAGCGTAGTACAGGCTCTGGTCCGGGTTGATGCTGGCCACCGTGGCGGTGGCGGAGCTGAACACCGGCTTGACCCCAGCGGAGGTGGGCCCCTGTTCGCGGATGTCGGCCAGGGACAACCTGGCGTTGGAGGCGGCCTGGGCACCGCTACGCCTGTGGGCATATGAATGTTTGTTGGGGGGGAGTCAGGGTAGGGCTGCAAGCGAGGAGGAGTGCCTTCACGACAGGGTGCGGCTTTCAAAGAACGGCGAGGCACGGCACCGCCCCTGTGTGTACGAGGCTCATGCCGCGGATGCAAGAAGCTGCGCCCCCTTGTCAGGGCGCTCGGCTCGCTTCCCAACCGCCACCACCGGGCAAAATCCGAGTCCAGCGCCGCCATCCCCATGCCAATCCCCAGCCCCTAACCCAGAATTTCTCACCCCGCTGCGCCGCTCAGGCCCTCTCCGACGTGGGTGGTGGGCGCCGCGCTGCCCTCGCCCGCCCACCAGGCCCGCAGAGCGTCGGCCTCAGGCCCAGCGGGGTCCACGCTCAGGACGCTGCGGTGCAGGGTCGACACCGACACACCGTTGAAGGCCGACACGCGGCAGGCGGAGACAGAGAGGACGGGGTGCTGAGCGGCTCTGCTTTCCAGCTCGGCGCCCAGGCCCTCAGCCGTCGGCCCCCACAGCGTCAGGGTCACCGTCTTCTTGCTAGTCCAAGGGGGGGGGGGGGGGGCGGGAAAGGGGTGTTGGGGCAGGGGTTTAGGAAGCGAGGAGAAATCCATGCGTGGTGGGAGGTGCCGGGGTCTGTGGCAGGTACCACAGCTGGTCAAGGCCTCTGCATGTTTATCAGCCCTGACCGTGTGGCTCGCAGACTTTCCCGCAGCTACTCCCCCAGCCCCCAGCTGCCCCTCCGAAACAGTACAGGTGGCACTCAGCCAATCCGCGCGCACCCCTGGTCGACAAGGGTGACGTCGCGGCGTGCCAGCTCAGCGGCATCCACCTTGCGCTTGACGCTGCCCAACGGCCCCACCGAAGAAACCACGGCAAGGAGGTCGACGGTCATCTTCTTGTCGGCAAATGCCGCCAGCTGCTCGATGGGCACGGGGTCCAGCTTGGCCTGCATCTGGCTGACATCAATGTCGTCCTCTGCAATGGAGCAGGGGATGGGGAGGTGTGGGTGAGTGGGGGGTGTTGGAGGGCGCTCATGGTGGGGCAAGGCTCGGCAAGGGCCTGGGGGCGGAGAAGTATACAGCGCAGCTCGCTTCCCGCCCAGGGGAGCCAGCGCATGGGCAGGCATGGATCGAGCTTCAACCCCGCCCATCGGATGCTGACTCACCGCACGGCTCCACCTCCGCTCCGGCGTCAAAGTGCAGCGTGTAGTCGTTGCGCACGGAGGAGAACTTCTTGTTGGCGGGCTTGACGGCGCCGCGCGCCAGCGTGTACACCCGCCCCTCCTCCAGCGCGGCGTAGCAGCGGTCTGCCGCCTCGCGCCAGAAAGTGGCCTCGATGCTCGTTCCGCGGTCGTCCACCAGCTCCGCAGAGAAGACGCTGGTGGCTGCGCCGTTCTTGGTGAAGCTGCGAGGTGATGAGGAAAGGGGGAAGAGTCAGGGTTGAGGTACAGGGCGGACGGTATGGGATGGAGTGAGCGAGGGATCGTGCGAGTCCCGTCTCGGGGTCGGACTGGGACTGGGTCCGGGGTCTGGCTAGCAAGGCGTATGCTGTGTTACTTGCAGACTTGGACCTTTGGTCCAAGTCCTGACCGCAAGCTGGTCAATGGCAAGATAGACGTGCATGGGCACCAGTTGCCTGCAATGTGTACCATGGAACACAGTACGCAGCCATGCCTCCGCCCGGCCCGCCACCGGCGGTCCACTTGCCTGCGCTTCTGGCCCTTGGACACCACCTTGGCCTTGATGGCCCAGTTGTTGTTGTAGGGGTTCAGGGCGCCGATGGGCTGGATGGTCCGGGGGGTGGCACCCCCATTGCGCAGCGCCCTGTGCCGGAGAGAGTGGAGGTTTGGCTGGAGAGGAGGAGGGATTTGAAGCCCAGCATGGAGGCCCCTGCACCCTATGGTCTGCTGGCCCCACAAGTGCCGCATGAGCAGGACCGACATGTTCCCGCTGGTGCACCCACCAGCCGGCGGAGGGAGGGGTTGGGTGGTTGATGGGCGTGGCGGAGGCTGGGGCGCCGTAGGGGCTTGCGGCTGGGCGGCTGAGCGGGGCGGGGGTGGCAGCCTGTGGGGTGGTGCACCGGGTTGTCATCAAGACTGTGCAGCACCAAAGCCCATGCTTTTCGATGTGTATGCCAATGTGTCGGGCCATGGGCCCTACCCAGCAGCCAGAGAAGACAGCGGATGATACCGCGCAATCCAACTCAGCCTCTAATGTCTGGCCCTCATCAGCCTCCAAGAACTCGCATGGCCCGGCCGCTGCCACACACGCGTCACCTCGGGCTTGATGGCCTCGGCCTTGGGTGCAGCAGGGGCCGGTGAGGATGGCTCCCGGTCACCCACCAGGTCCATGCCGGCAACAATCAGCACCTTGCTGTCCTCGATGGAGCTGATGTTGGCTTCCGTGATGCACACCACATCATCCTCCTTCAGCTGTGCGCCATGCCGCTTTCCGACCTGCCAGGCAGGAGGAGGAAAGCAGTGCGATGGGCTGTACAGGCGTGGCCCTCGCTGGGCAGAGTGCACGGAGATGCATGGTCTTCCTGCAGGGCCATGCATGGAAGTAGCGCAGTCTCTGCAACAAGCTTTGGACCATCACATCCGAAGGGGAAATCCAACGCACCTGGGAGGTGAGTATGCCGGAGATGTTCTCCTTGCCATCGGAGAACTGGCACTTGTACTTGCCGTTCACTCCCTCCTGCAGCTGTTGGACCTGCGCCACATGGGCCGATGCAGGGGGGTGGGTTTCCATATCCTTTTCCAAGCCATCGTGCCATCCTGTGTCCAACGACGCGGTTCCACCCACCTTGAGCGTCACGGCCTCGGAAAAGGCGTCGCTAGCCTTCAGGTTGGCCACCGACCCCGGGGTCAGGATGGACATGATGACGTCCGAGCTTGTATCGGAGCAGTAGAGAGGACTATAGCAGTAGTTTCAGCAGCAAGATGAGACGCGAGAGCCTCGAGGGTGTCACATCGCAATCGCACAGCCCACGACACTTCAAATATGAATCGGGGGGACCCCCATGCGCAGTACCCACGGGGGGGTCCCCACCCCGCGCGCGCAGTGTCCGGACGAACGATACGCGAGATGCAGAGGCGAGCGGGGATCCACAGTCGCATTCACAATTACATACCTGCAGATCTTCTCCTCCATTGAGTCAGAGGAGACATGCGCTGTCTCGCGTGAGACCCCGTTGCAGGGTGAGATTGCCAGTGCCTTACCGGTTCCTTGCTCATGGCTCGCATGAATGAGCCGAGTACCGGAGCCAGGAGTGGCGTGCGCCTGCTCTTCCTCGCTCTTCTGCTGACCGGAGGGGTTGTGTACCTGTTCGGGAAGCCGCTGCAGCAAGTGTACTGGGGCGTGAGTGGCAGGATATCGCTCAGCTCCCACTCCTCCAGGGGTGAGCCCGTGACTGAAGAGAGAACGATGTCGTGATCATGTGCATGGATCCTGTATGATCTGCGAGTGACGTCCATCCGTCTACCTTGCGCAACCCAGCCGCGGGGGCCGCAGGCGATGGGTCAGGTGTGGGCACCATAGATGAGCCCGTCACAAGGGAAGGCGTAGCGGGGAAGGATGAGCCCCTCGACGACTCCAGCAAACCTCAGGACCAGACCGGGGGCTTGGTTGAGTGGGACGAGTCCCAAGACAGGCCAGCGGACTCCGCGACAGATGATGGGAAGCTGGACTCCTCTGCCACGGAAGCCAAGGCAACGGGGAAGGATGCCCTCACTCGGTGAGGGGTGATGTGTGATGTGCCAAGACCTGGTCAGGCTGGGATCCTTTGCCGGTGGTGGAGGGCTGGGGCTGGGGTATTCTATGCAGGCCTCCCTGCCACTCTTGTCATGCAGTCATGAAGAGACCCCTCCCACATGCTCCTTGATGTATGATGCTCCGTGCTCCACCGCATATCCCACCCACCCCTCCACTCCACTCAACCACCAGGGAGCTCATCGAGCCCCTGGCGCAGGACAAGTACATAATGGTCACTTGGGCCAACTGGCATTACCGCGACTTTGTGGGGAACTGGGTCTACCACCTGAAGAAGACGGGGTGCAGCGCATTTGTGGTGGGGGCCATGGACGACAAGCTCCTGGCCTGGCTGCAGGAGAACGGCATCCCCACCTTCCTCATGAGCTCGGGCCTGCCCACCTCCGATTTTGGCTGGGGAAGCAAGTCCTTCTTCAAGATGGTGAGCTGCTGCTTGCTGGGGTGGTGTGGCATTGCAAGGGATCTGCGTGCAGCAGGTAGGCATGCCGTAGGATGTCAGGCATTTCGCTCCGGGATGGGGCCAGAGGGATGTGCTTGCGGCCGCTGAGCGAGGAATTGCGAGGCTCTGTGTGGAAGTTGGGATGTGCTGGCTGAATTGGGTGAGAAATTCCATCACTTGTGTGCAAAAGCATACCTATGGCAATACTGGCGTGCACCCTCGACCACCCCATGCAACTGCATCCGCTTGAAGCCCTGTCACCAGGCGTGTCACACTGCCGCCATCAGGCCCCGCACCTCTCCTCCCTTCCCAGGGCCGCGAGAAGGTGGGCCTGGTGAATGCCTTCCTGGCAATGGGCTTTGACGTCATCATCTCCGACGTCGACACGGTCTGGCTTAGGGACCCTATCCCCTACATGAAGCGGGTGAGGCAGCATGCTGGTCCCCTCGGGGTTGTCCCCGGGCTGCCTTTGAACAACCCACACCGCCAATCATTGGGAGCCCAACATCCCGTGCCGCAACCCTCTGCGCAGTACCCTGACGCCGACGTGCTGGCCTCCAGCGACGTGGTCAGCAGTACCAGCAGGACCGAGGACCTGGAGGGCCCAGCCTCCAGCCGAGGGGTCGCCAACATCGGCATCATGCTCTTCAGGCCCAAGGCCCTCGCCTTTGCCAAGGTGTGCCACGTGGGATGGCGGGCAGGGGCGCTGGGGTGGTGCAATCGCTGCATGGGAGGGGGTGGGGCCATGGAGGGCTCAGCACACCCCGTGGGCATACACGAGGAGGGCGGCCGGGGGAAAGGCCCGAAGGCTTCTGCCTCTGAGCGCGCCATTCAGTGCCACGCAAGTCCAGGGGCTCCTGGTGGCAGGCGCCCCGGGTCCGTGGCCTGGACAGCCAAACCTCTGCCTCACCCCATGCTGACCCCAGGAGTGGACGGAGGCCATGGAGAAGGACGAAAAGTATTGGGACCAGAATGCCTTCAACGACATCCTGCTGAGCGATGCCCAGGACGTGCCGGGGCGGACCGACAACCTGCTCAAGTACGCAGTGCTGGAGGCCCTGTGGGGGGGCGTTGGGGTCAAATGGTGGTGGTTGGGGAGGGTGAGGTGGCCTGGCGTCAGGCTCGGCGCTGCCATTGGGAGGTGCCCACGCGCACTTTGCAGCCCTCGGCTTCTGGGCATTGGGCGTCCAAGAGGATCAGTCCCTCCCAGCACCCCGCTCGCCCCGCCGCCGCCGCGAATCCAGCCCGATCGCCCGCCCCACCCGCCTCGCCTGCGCAGGGCCTACAAGGGCTCACTCCTGGTGGGCATTCTGCCCGTCTCCATCTTTTGCTCGGGCCAGACCTACAAGGAGGGCCTGTTCAGGAAGCTGGGGCTGGAGCCCTACGTCATACACGCCACCTTTCAGTTCTCGGGCACCGCCGGGAAGCGGCACCGCCTGAGGGAGTGGGGCGCCTGGAAGGTGGGCCGCAAGGGGGGAAGGGAGGGATGGCGGGGAGACACGGTGGGGGGCGTCACGCGTGCAGGGTTGGCGCGCCGTCGAGGGGCGGTGCACTGCTGGCGCCCCGGCGCGCGACTCGCCCCTGTGCATGTTGCAGCCCCGCCCCTTGACTTTGCCCACTGCTGGTCTTACCCCCAGAACGTCCTGCCTTGAGGCATACCAATCCCACCCCACCCCACCCCCCTCGCGCAGGACCCCCCTGAGTGGTGGACCCACCCCATCGGCTTCCTCTCCTACGACAATGACGTGCCGGAGGCCCTGCTGGAGGCCGCTCGCACGGTGAGACGCCCGTTCGGTGTAGGACTCGCCTGGGATCCGCGGCGGTGCCTCATGGCATGGGAGGACAGGTGACCTGCGCGCTGTGTTTGCCAGAAGGTCGGGCACCCCCTCTCTGTGGGCCCCGGCCGGCTCCCAGCGCCTACCTGCAAGGCACCCAAGGGCACCAGCCCTGCGCCCCCGGCCCTGACCCCCCTCATCCTCTTCCTCTCCCCCCCACCACACACACGCAGGCCAACCTGTCGTACGCCCTGCCCTCCACCCTGCCCCACTTCGCGCTGGTCAACCACCAGCTGCGCAGCATGCGCAACGCGCTGGTCCTGGCCTCGGAGCTGGGTGGCGCCGCCACCGTGCTGCCCTCCATCTGGGTGGGGCTGGACCGCTGGTGGGCGCCGCACGACGGCCGCCTGCCCAACTCCAGGATAGACCTGCCCTTTGCCGCGCCCGCGGACCTGGTACTGGACCTGGAGATGTGAGGAAGGGGCGGGGTGTAAAGGGGGAATGGGCTGCAGAACGATTCTTCTGCACGAATCTCCACAATCGCCCCACTGCAGACCTGATTGTGTACTCAAGGAGTTCGAGTCCAGGTGCCAAGCAGATGGACCAACACCAAGCAACCACCCATTCAAGGCACTCTGATCAGCCGCTACACTGATTGTCAAAAAGCACCCGCGGTGACCAGACTGCACGGCTCTGTTGGGAGGGAAGATGGCACACTCCTGGGTGGCGCGTGCGCACAGCCCGTCTGACACACGAGATTTCTGCATGAGGAACTCCGAGGCCTCGCCCAACCCTGATCCCGAGCTTCTACATGCCGGAGAGGGACCATCAGGGCCACCACCCTGTTCTGTGGACGGCGTATTGCGCATCATTCAGATCAATGGTGACGAGAGAAGCATCACATGATAATCAACAGTCAGCCCTGGTCGCCGCCGTGGCACAGGAAAGGCCACGCCCTTTTTGTAGGTGTGTCAGGGTGGTCAGAGTTCTGCCTATCATGTTATAATCCCATCTATCAGCTCCTGAGAGAGGCTGTGTTTGGGGTGATGAGGTTCATGCAACCGCACCGCCATCTTCTGGAGGTCAGGTCCAAGAGTGGCTACATTACATCATGCTTGTTGAGAGGGATTGAGGTGTCCCTCTAGACGGTGTCTGATTTCTTTGCTTCCCCTCAAATAGATTTGTGTGCTAGGTCCCTGGGAAGTGGTTCTTGTGCTCCGTCACGGCTACCTTGCCTGGAGGCAGCGATAGCGACTCGTGTCGGCCTGCGCGACAACTTCGCAAGTGGGACGAATGATTAGAGAAGTTAAACGCGGTTCTCGTATTAAGGAAGCAATGCCACGGCGTTTCACAGGGTTTGTGGGGTTCCGGCTGTCAGTTGATGCGTTGTGGAATCGAATCTGGAGGGACCCCAGGAAATAACGTAATCACGAACCACGACGCAGTAGGGAGAGCGGGGGAGATTTGCCTAAGGCTGCCCCACCATACCTCAGTCAGAGCCGTTGAAGCAGCTTCTCGCACGACACTCCATCGTGATTTAGAAGCTTGCTGTAGAGCTTCGGATAAGTATACTTTGCGGAAGCTGACCACAAGGCCGACCTGGAGACCTCACACCTGGGTGCGGACTCTGGTGTGGAGGAGCCCCATGGCCATGAATAACGCCACGTCTCTTCTTCAACATGGGCACAAGCTGGAAGGTGCGAGGGGAGGCGTCGCGAACTCCTCGATACGATGAAAGGAGTCCTCTCCGCACTGACCCCCCTGACATCCGGTCTAACGGTGCTCTGGGCAGGCACACGTCTAGGCGCATGGCTGGGAGTGAACATGCTTGTTTAAGCAGTTTGCACTGCCCTGGACCCGCAGGTGCTGCGTACAAGGCCGGGATGCTCGGTGAGGCGCCCTCCGCCCTCGCTGCCTTGGTGGAGCTGCTCCGCTCGTTGGACGGCACTTCACAGCAAGCCTCCGTGCCCCACCCCGGTCCATCCCCACCTTCCACGGTGTGTTTCGGCACAGTTCCAGGCTTCTCCAACACCTCTTCATGCGCTGCCTCTGGTCCGGTCCTTTGGCTCCCCCTGCTTCCGACTCTGCCCCCTCCTCCCCCCAACCAGATGAGCGACCTCAACTACATCCGCCAGCCAGCCCCGGGGCCCATGGCCGCCTTTGCGCCCACGCTGCATCCCTGCACCACCCAGAACGAGACCAGGCCGGGCAGCTCCGGCTCCCCCTCGCAGAGCCTGGAGGGCGAAGAGGCGCAGCGCAGCAACGGAACACCAAACAGCAAGGTGTGTGCGGTGGGGCGTGTTGCTCACATGCCGTCGGCAGCACCCGCATGCTTTGCGTGGCCTAGAGGGTGGTCTGGCCTGCAGCACGGCCTGCAGCGGGGTCCGGGGCGGCGCAGCCCCCATGACCCCTGGGAATCCAGCGGCCCCCGACCCCGCTACCCCCCCCTGACCCCTGCCACCCACACCGGCTCCTCCCACCCACCCTGCCACACACTCACACACACACACACTCACACACACACTTACACACACCTCTGGGCCCTCCCCGCGCAGGGGCTGCAGGCTCGGTCCGCCTCCCGCAGCCTGGAGGACATCATGCAGCGTCGGCGCGAGGCTGCGCGCCGCTCGCGCCGACGCAAGTCCGCCCAGCTGCAGGCCATGGAGGCCGAGCTGGTGGAGCTGCGGCGCGAGGTTGCCACGCTGCGCGCCCAGCTCGCCTGCCGCGCGGGTCGT